>NW_028257384.1:0-300000 GCF_982258835.1 Parasteatoda tepidariorum | reverse complement strand
CTACCACGGAAAATAATTATAGGTCAATTAGGGGGTACACAGCGTGACCCTAAGGGTTACTATGTATGCCTATGCGAAATAAAGTGTTCTGAGAAGCTTAAAATGAGGAAATAAGCGTTCTAAAATGCTTTAAAAATTCAAAGACAGTTTTCTATGTTAACTAACGGCACGGTATCGGACCTTAATATTGACCTATAATTTTTAAATTGGGCCACGTATTATATTACAGTGTAATAGTGTACCCTACCACAGGAAATAATTATAGGTCAATTAGGGGGTACACTATGTATATTTTAAATAGTGCATTAAAAGATGGAAATACGAAGACACTTTTCTATGTTAACTAACGGCACGGTATCGGACCTTAATATTGACCTAAAATTTTTAAATTGGGCCACGTATTATATTACAGGGTGATAGTGTACCCTACCACGGAAAATAATTATAGGTCAATTAGGGGGTACACAGCGTGACCCTAAGGGTTACTATGTATGCCTATGCGAAATAAAGTGTTCTGAGAAGCTTAAAATGAGGAAATAAGCGTTCTAAAATGCTTTAAAAATTCAAAGACATTTTTCTATGTTAACTAACGGCACGGTATCGGACCTTAATATTGACCTATAAGTTTTAAATTGGACCACGTATTATATTACAGGGTTATAGTGTACCCTACCACAGGAAATAATTATAGGTCAATTAGGGCGTACACAGCGTGACCCTAAAGTTTACTATGTATGCCTATGCGAAATAAAGTGTTCTGAGAAGCTTAAAATGAGGAAATAAGCGTTCTAAAATGCTTTAAAAATTCAAAGACATTTTTCTATGTTAACTAACGGCACGGTATCGGACCTTAATATTGACCTATAATTTTTAAATTGGGCCACGTATTATATTACAGTGTAATAGTGTACCCTACCACAGGAAATAATTATAGGTCAATTAGGGGGTACACTATGTATATTTTAAATAGTGCATTAAAAGATGGAAATACGAAGACACTTTTCTATGTTAACTAACGGCACGGTATCGGACCTTAATATTGACCTATAATTTTTAAATTGGACCACGTATTATATTACAGGGTAATAGTGTACCCTACCACAGGAAATAATTATAGGTCATTTAAGGGGTACACAGCGTGATCCTAAATTTTACTATGTATGCCTATGCGAAATAAAGTGTTCTGAGAAGCTTAAAATAAAGAAATAAGCGTTCTAAAATGCTTTAAAAATTCAAAGACATCTTTCAATGGTTAACTAACGCAAGGCGCGATATCAGACCTTAATATTGACCCATAATATTTAAATTGGACCAGGTATTATATTACAGGGTAATAGTGTACCCTACCACAGGAAATAATTATAGGTCATTTAGGGGGTACACTATGAATATTTTAAACAGTGCATTAAAACAAGGAAATACGAAGACACTTTTCTATGTTAACTAACGGCACGGTATCGGACCTTAATATTGACCTATAATTTTTAAATTGGACCACGTATTATATTACAGGGATATAGTGTACCCTACCACAGGAAATAATTATAGGTCAATTACGGGGTACACAGAGTGACCCTAAAGTTTACTATGTATGCCTATGCGGAATAGAGTGTTCTGAGAAGCTTAAAATGAAGAAATAAACGTTCTAAAAGGCTTTAAAAATTCAAAGACATCTTTCAATGGTTAACTAACGCAAGGCGAGATATCAGACCTTAATATGGAACCATAATATTTAAATTGGACCAGGTATTATATTACAGGGTAATAGTGTACCCTACAATAGGAAATAATTATAGGTCAATTAGGGGGTACACTATGTATATTTTAAATAGTGCATTAAAACAAGGAAATTCGAAGACTCTTTTCTATGTTAACTAACGACACGGTATCGGACCTTAATATTGACCTAAAATTTTTAAATTGGGCCACGTATTATATTACAGGGTGATAGTGTACCCTAAAACGGAAAATAATTATAGGTCAATTAGGGGGTACACAGCGTGACCCTAAGGGTTACTATGTATGCCTATGCGAAATAAAGTGTTCTGAGAAGCTTAAAATGAGGAAATAAGCGTTCTAAAATGCTTTAAAAATTCAAAGACATTTTTCTATGTTAACTAACGGCACGGTATCGGACCTTAATATTGACCTATAATTTTTAAATTGGGCCACGTATTATATTACAGTGTAATAGTGTACCCTACCACAGGAAATAATTATAGGTCAATTAGGGGGTACACTATGTATATTTTAAATAGTGCATTAAAAGATGGAAATACGAAGACACTTTTCTATGTTAACTAACGGCACGGTATTGGACCTTAATATTGACCTATAATTTTTAAATTGGACCACGTATTATATTACAGGGTAATAGTGTACCCTACCACAGGAAATAATTATAGGTCATTTAGGGGGTACACAGCGTGATCCTAAATTTTACTATGTATGCCTATGCGAAATAGAGTGTTCTGAGAAGCTTAAAATAAAGAAATAAGCGTTCTAAAATGCTTTAAAAATTCAAAGACATCTTTCAATGGTTAACTAACGCAAGGCGCGATATCAGACCTTAATATTGACCCATAATATTTAAATTGGACCAGGTATTATATTACAGGGTAATAGTGTACCCTACAATAGGAAATAATTATAGGTCAATTAGGGGGTACACTATGTATATTTTAAATAGTGCATTAAAACAAGGAAATTCGAAGACTCTTTTCTATGTTAACTAACGGCACGGTATCGGACCTTAATATTGACCTAAAATTTTTAAATTGTTCCACGTATTATATTACAGGGTGATAGTGTACCCTACCACGGAAAATAATTATAGGTCAATTAGGGGGTACACAGCGTGACCCTAAGGGTTACTATGTATGCCTATGCGAAATAAAGTGTTCTGAGAAGCTTAAAATGAGGAAATAAGCGTTCTAAAATGCTTTAAAAATTCAAAGACAGTTTTCTATGTTAACTAACGCAAGGCTCAATATCAGACCTTAATATTGACCTATAATTTTTAAATTGGACCACGTATTATATTACAGGGTTATAGTGTACCCTTCCACAGGAAATAATTATAGGTCAATTATGGGGTACACAGCGTGACACTAAAGTTTACTATGTATGCCTATGCGAAATAAAGAGTTCTGAGAAGCTTAAAATGAGGAAATAAGCGTTCTAAAATGCTTTAAAAATTCAAAGACATTTTTCTATGTTAACTAACGGCACGGTATCGGACCTTAATATTGACCTATAATTTTTAAATTGGACCACGTATTATATTACAGGGTTATAGTGTACCCTACTACAGGAAATAATTATAGGTCAATTAGGGCGTACACAGCGTGACCCTAAAGTTTACTATGTATGCCTATGCGAAATAAAGTGTTCTGAGAAGCTTAAAATGAGGAAATAAGCGTTCTAAAATGCTTTAAAAATTCAAAGACATTTTTCTATGTTAACTAACGGCACGGTATTGGACCTTAATATTGACCTATAATTTTTAAATTGGGCCACGTATTATATTACAGTGTAATAGTGTACCCTACCACAGGAAATAATTATAGGTCAATTAGGGGGTACACTATGTATATTTTAAAAAGTGCATTAAAAGATGGAAATACGAAGACACTTTTCTATGTTAACTAACGGCACGGTATCGGACCTTAATATTGACCTATAATTTTTAAATTGGACCACGTATTATATTACAGGGTAATAGTGTACCCTACCACAGGAAATAATTATAGGTCATTTAGGGGGTACACAGCGTGATCCTAAATTTTACTATGTATGCCTATGCGAAATAGAGTGTTCTGAGAAGCTTAAAATAAAGAAATAAGCGTTCTAAAATGCTTTAAAAATTCAAAGACATCTTTCAATGGTTAACTAACGCAAGGCGCGATATCAGACCTTAATATTGACCCATAATATTTAAATTGGACCAGGTATTATATTACAGGGTAATAGTGTACCCTACAATAGGAAATAATTATAGGTCAATTAGGGGGTACACTATGTATATTTTAAATAGTGCATTAAAACAAGGAAATTCGAAGACTCTTTTCTATGTTAACTAACGGCACGGTATCGGACCTTAATATTGACCTAAAATTTTTAAATTGTTCCACGTATTATATTACAGGGTGATAGTGTACCCTACCACGGAAAATAATTATAGGTCAATTAGGGGGTACACAGCGTGACCCTAAGGGTTACTATGTATGCCTATGCGAAATAAAGTGTTCTGAGAAGCTTAAAATGAGGAAATAAGCGTTCTAAAATGCTTTAAAAATTCAAAGACAGTTTTCTATGTTAACTAACGGCACGGTATCGGACCTTAATATTGACCTATAATTTTTAAATTGGGCCACGTATTATATTACAGTGTAATAGTGTACCCTACCACAGGAAATAATTATAGGTCAATTAGGGGGTACACTATGTATATTTTAAATAGTGCATTAAAAGATGGAAATACGAAGACACTTTTCTATGTTAACTAACGGCACGGTATCGGACCTTAATATTGACCTAAAATTTTTAAATTGGGCCACGTATTATATTACAGGGTGATAGTGTACCCTACCACGGAAAATAATTATAGGTCAATTAGGGGGTACACAGCGTGACCCTAAGGGTTACTATATATGCCTATGCGAAATAAAGTGTTCTGAGAAGCTTAAAATGAGGAAATAAGCGTTCTAAAATGCTTTAAAAATTCAAAGACATTTTTCTATGTTAACTAACGGCACGGTATCGGACCTTAATATTGACCTATAAGTTTTAAATTGGACCACGTATTATATTACAGGGTTATAGTGAACCCTACCACAGGAAATAATTATAGGTCAATTAGGGGGTGCACAGCGTGACCCTAAAGTTTACTATGTATGCCTATGCGAAATAGAGTGTTCTGAGAAGCTTAAAATGAGGAAATAAGCGTTCTAAAATGCTTTAAAAATTCAAAGACATTTTTCTATGTTAACTAACGGCACGGTATCGGACCTTAATATTGACCTATAATTTTTAAATTGGGCCACGTATTATATTACAGTGTAATAGTGTACCCTAATACAGGAAATAATTATAGGTCAATTAGGGGGTACACTATGTATATTTTAAATAGTGCATTAAAAGATGGAAATACGAAGACACTTTTCTATGTTAACTAACGGCACGGTATCGGACCTTAATATTGACCTATAATTTTTAAATTGGACCACGTATTATATTACAGGGTAATAGTGTACCCTACCACAGGAAATAATTATAGGTCATTTAGGGGGTACACAGCGTGATCCTAAATTTTACTATGTATGCCTATGCGAAATAGAGTGTTCTGAGAAGCTTAAAATAAAGAAATAAGCGTTCTAAAATGCTTTAAAAATTCAAAGATATCTTTCAATGGTTAACTAACGCAAGGCGCAATATCAGACCTTAATATTGACCCATAATATTTAAATTGGACCAGGTATTATATTACAGGGTAATAGTGTACCCTACCACAGGAAATAATTATAGGTCATTTAGGGGGTACACTATGAATATTTTAAATAGTGCATTAAAATAAGGAAATACGAAGACACTTTTCTATGTTAACTAACGGCACGGTATCGGACCTTAATATTGACCTATAATTTTTAAATTGGACCACGTATTATATTACAGGGTTATAGTGTACCCTACCACAGGAAATAATTATAGGTCAATTACGGGGTACACAGAGTGACCCTAAAGTTTACTATGTATGCCTATGCGAAATAGAGTGTTCTGAGAAGCTTAAAATGAAGAAATAAGCGTTCTAAAAGGCTTTAAAAATTCAAAGACATCTTTCAATGGATAACTAACGCAAGGCGAGATATCAGACCTTAATATGGAACCATAATATTTAAATTGGACCAGGTATTATATTACAGGGTAATAGTGTACCCTACAATAGGAAATAATTATAGGTCATTTAGGGGGTACACTATGTATATTTTAAATAGTGCATTAAAACAAGGAAATTCGAAGACTCTTTTCTATGTTAACTAACGGCACGGTATCGGACCTTAATATTGACCTAAAATTTTTAAATTGGGCCACGTATTATATTACAGGGTGATAGTGTACCCTACCACGGAAAATAATTATAGGTCAATTAGGGGGTACACAGCGTGACCCTAAGGGTTACTATGTATGCCTATGCGAAATAAAGTGTTCTGAGAAGCTTAAAATGAGGAAATAAGCGTTCTAAAATGCTTTAAAAATTCAAAGACATTTTTCTATGTTAACTAACGGCACGGTATCGGACCTTAATATTGACCTATAATTTTTAAATTGGGCCACGTATTATATTACAGTGTAATAGTGTACCCTACCACAGGAAATAATTATAGGTCAATTAGGGGGTACACTATGTATATTTTAAATAGTGCATTAAAAGATGGAAATACGAAGACACTTTTCTATGTTAACTAACGGCACGGTATCGGACCTTAATATTGACCTATAATTTTTAAATTGGACCACGTATTATATTACAGGGTAATAGTGTACCCTACCACAGGAAATAATTATAGGTCATTTAGGGGGTACACAGCGTGATCCTAAATTTTACTATGTATGCCTATGCGAAATAGAGTGTTCTGAGAAGCTTAAAATGAGGAAATAAGCGTTCTAAAATGCTTTAAAAATTCAAAGACATTTTTCTATGTTAACTAACGGCACGGTATCGGACCTTAATATTGACCTATAATTTTTAAATTGGCCCACGTATTATATTACAGTGTAATAGTGTACCCTACCACAGGAAATAATTATAGGTCAATTAGGGGGTACACTATGTATATTTTAAATAGTGCATTAAAAGATGGAAATACGAAGACACTTTTCTATGTTAACTAACGGCACGGTATCGGACCTTAATATTGACCTATAATTTTTAAATTGGACCACGTATTATATTACAGGGTAATAGTGTACCCTACCACAGGAAATAATTATAGGTCATTTAGGGGGTACACAGCGTGATCCTAAATTTTACTATGTATGCCTATGCGAAATAGAGTGTTCTGAGAAGCTTAAAATAAAGAAATAAGCGTTCTAAAATGCTTTAAAAAATTCAAAGATATCTTTCAATGGTTAACTAACGCATGGCGCAATATCAGACCTTAATATTGACCCATAATATTTAAATTGGACCAGGTATTATATTACAGGGTAATAGTGTACCCTACCACAGGAAATAATTATAGGTCATTTAGGGGGTACACTATGAATATTTTAAATAGTGCATTAAAACAAGGAAATACGAAGACACTTTTCTATGTTAACTAACGGCACGGTATCGGACCTTAATATTGACCTATAATTTTTAAATTGGACCACGTATTATATTACAGGGTTATAGTGTACCCTACCACAGGAAATAATTATAGGTCAATTACGGGGTACACAGAGTGACCCTAAAGTTTACTATGTATGCCTATGCGAAATAGAGTGTTCTGAGAAGCTTAAAATGAAGAAATAAGCGTTCTAAAAGGCTTTAAAAATTCAAAGACATCTTTCAATGGATAACTAACGCAAGGCGAGATATCAGACCTTAATATGGAACCATAATATTTAAATTGGACCAGGTATTATATTACAGGGTAATAGTGTACCCTACAATAGGAAATAATTATAGGTCAAATAGGGGGTACACTATGTATATTTTAAATAGTGCATTAAAACAAGGAAATTCGAAGACTCTTTTCTATGTTAACTAACGGCACGGTATCGGACCTTAATATTGACCTAAAATTTTTAAATTGGGCCACGTATTATATTACAGGGTGATAGTGTACCCTACCACGGAAAATAATTATAGGTCAATTAGGGGGTACACAGCGTGACCCTAAGGGTTACTATGTATGCCTATGCGAAATAAAGTGTTCTGAGAAGCTTAAAATGAGGAAATAAGCGTTCTAAAATGCTTTAAAAATTCAAAGACATTTTTCTATGTTAACTAACGGCACGGTATCGGACCTTAATATTGACCTATAATTTTTAAATTGGGCCACGTATTATATTACAGTGTAATAGTGTACCCTACCACAGGAAATAATTATAGGTCAATTAGGGGGTACACTATGTATATTTTAAATAGTGCATTAAAAGATGGAAATACGAAGACACTTTTCTATGTTAACTAACGGCACGGTATCGGACCTTAATATTGACCTATAATTTTTAAATTGGACCACGTATTATATTACAGGGTAATAGTGTACCCTACCACAGGAAATATTTATAGGTCATTTAGGGGGTACACAGCGTGATCCTAAATTTTACTATGTATGCCTATGCGAAATAGAGTGTTCTGAGAAGCTTAAAATGAAGAAATAAGCGTTCTAAAAGGCTTTAAAAATTCAAAGACATCTTTCAATGGTTAACTAACGCAAGGCGAGATATCAGACCTTAATATGGAACCATAATATTTAAATTGGACCAGGTATTATATTACAGGGTAATAGTGTACCCTACAATAGGAAATAATTATAGGTCAATTAGGGGGTACACTATGTATATTTTAAATAGTGCATTAAAACAAGGAAATTCGAAGACTCTTTTCTATGTTAACGGCACGGTATCGGACCTTAATATTGACCTAAAATTTTTAAATTGGGCCACGTATTATATTACAGGGTGATAGTGTACCCTACCACGGAAAATAATTATAGGTCAATTAGGGGGTACACAGCGTGACCCTAAGGGTTACTATGTATGCCTATGCGAAATAAAGTGTTCTGAGAAGCTTAAAATGAGGAAATAAGCGTTCTAAAATGCTTTAAAAATTCAAAGACATTTTTCTATGTTAACTAACGGCACGGTATCGGACCTTAATATTGACCTATAATTTTTAAATTGGACCACGTATTATATTACAGGGTTATAGTGTACCCTACCACAGGAAATAATTATAGGTCAATTAAGGGGTGCACAGCGTGACCCTAAAGTTTACTATGTATGCCTATGCGAAATAGAGTGTTTTGAGAAGCTTAAAATAAAGAAATAAGCTTTCTAAAATGCTTTAAAAATTCAAGGACATCTTTCAATGGTTAACTAACGCAAGGCGCAATATCAGACCTTAATATTGACCTATAATATTTAAATTGGACCACGTATTATATTACAGTGTAATAGTGTACCCTACCACAGGAAATAATTATAGGTCAATTAGGGGGTACACTATGTATATTTTAAATAGTGCATTAAAAGATGGAAATACGAAGACACTTTTCTATGTTAACTAACGGCACGGTATCGGACCTTAATATTGACCTATAATTTTTAAATTGGACCACGTATTATATTACAGGGTAATAGTGTACCCTACCACAGGAAATAGTTATAGGTCATTTAGGGGGTACACAGCGTGATCCTAAATTTTACTATGTATGCCTATGCGAAATAGAGTGTTCTGAGAAGCTTAAAATGAAGAAATAAGCATTCTAAAATGCTTTAAAAATTCAAAGACATCTTTCAATGGTTAACTAACGCAAGGCGCGATATCAGACCTTAATATTGACCCATAATATTTAAATTGGACCAGGTATTATATTACAGTGTAATAGTGTACCCTACCACAGGAAATAATTATAGGTCATTTAGGGGGTACACTATGAATATTTTAAATAGTGCATTAAAACAAGGAAATACGAAGACACTTTTCTATGTTAACTAACGGCACGGTATCGGACCTTAATATTGACCTATAATTTTTAAATTGTACCACGTATTATATTACAGGGTAATAGTGTACCTTACCACAGGAAATAATTATAGGTCAATTAGGGGGTACACAGCGTTACCCTAAAGTTTACTATGTATGCCTATGCGAAATAGAGTGTTCTGAGAAGCTTAAAATGAAGAAATAAGCGTTCTAAAATGCTTTAAAAATTCAAACACATCTTTCAATGGTTAACTAACGCAAGGCGCAATATCAGACCTTAATATTGACCTATAATTTTTAAATTGGACCACGTATTATATTACAGGGTAATAGTGTACCCTACCACAGGAAATAATTATAGGTCAATTACGGGGTACACAGAGTGACCCTAAAGTTTACTTTGTATGCCTATGCGAAATAGAGTGTTCTGAGAAGCTTAAAATGAAGATATAAGCGTTCTAAAATGCTTTAAAAATTCAAAGACATCTTTCAATGGTTAGCTAACGCAAGGCGCAATATCAGACCTTAATATTGACCTATAATTTTTAAATTGGACCACGTATTATATTACAGGGTTATAGTGTACCCTTCCACAGGAAATAATTAAAGGTCAATTAGGGGGTACACAGCGTGACACTAAAGTTTACTATGTATGCCTATGCGAAATAAAGAGTTCTGAGAAGCTTAAAATGAGGAAATAAGCGTTCTAAAATGCTTTAAAAATTCAAAGAAATTTTTCTATGTTAACTAACGGTACGGTATCGGACCTTAATATTGACCTATAATTTTTAAATTCGACCACGTATTATATTACAGGGTAATAGTGTACCCTACCACAGGAAATAATTATAGGTCAATTAGGGGGTGCACAGCGTGACCCTAAAGTTTACTATGTATGCCTATGCGAAATAGAGTGTTTTGAGAAGCTTAAAATAAAGAAATAAGCTTTCTAAAATGCTTTAAAAATTCAAAGACATCTTTCAATGATTAACTAACGCAAGGCGCAATATCAGACCTTAATATTGACCTATAATTTTTAAATTGGATGTTTTAATTTCTAAATTGGACCACGTATTATATTACAGGGTAATAGTGTACCCTACCACAGGAAATAATTATAGGTCATTTAGGGGGTACACAGCGTGATCCTAAATTTTACTATGTATGCCTATGCGAAATAGAGTGTTCTGAGAAGCTTAAAATGAAGAAATAAGCGTTCTAAAATGCTTTAAAAATTCAAAGACATCTTTCAATGGTTAACTAACGCAAGGCGCGATATCAGACCTTAATATTGACCCATAATATTTAAATTGGACCAGGTATTATATTACAGGGTAATAGTGTACCCTACCACAGGAAATAATTATAGGTCATTTAGGGGGTACACTATGAATATTTTAAATAGTGCATTAAAACAAGGAAATACGAAGACACTTTTCTATGTTAACTAACGGCACGGTATCGGACCTTAATATTGACCTATAATTTTTAAATTGTACCACGTATTATATTACAGGGTAATAGTGTACCTTACCACAGGAAATAATTATAGGTTAATTAGGGGGTACACAGAGTGACCCTAAAGTTTACTTTGTATGCCTATGCGAAATAGAGTGTTCTGAGAAGCTTAAAATGAAGAAATAAGCGTTCTAAAATGCTTTAAAAATTCAAAGACATCTTTCAATGGTTAGCTAACGCAAGGCGCAATATCAGACCTTAATATTGACCTATAATTTTTAAATTGGACCACGTATTATATTACAGGGTTATAGTGTACCCTTCCACAGGAAATAATTATAGGTCAATTAGGGGGTACACAGCGTGACACTAAAGTTTACTATGTATGCCTATGCGAAATAAAGAGTTCTGAGAAGCTTAAAATGAGGAAATAAGCGTTCTAAAATGCTTTAAAAATTCAAAGACATTTTTCTATGTTAACTAACGGTACGGTATCGGACCTTAATATTGACCTATAATTTTTAAATTCGACCACGTATTATATTACAGGGTAATATTGTTCCCTAAAACGAGAAATAATTATAGGTCACTTAGGGGGTACACTGCGTGACCCTAAAGTTTACTATGTATGCCTATGCGAAATAAAGTGTTCAGAGAAGCTTAAAATGAAGAAATATGCGTTCCAAAATGCTTTTAAAATTCAAAGACATCTTTCAATGGTTAACTAGCGCAAGGCGCAATATCAGACCTTAATATTGACCCATAATATTTAAATTGGACCAGGTATTATATTACAGGGTAATAGTGTACCCTACCACAGGAAATAATTATAGGTCAATTAGGGGGTACACTATGTATATTTTAAATAGTGCATTAAAACAAGGAAATTCGAAGACACTTTTCTATGTTAACTAACGGCACGGTATCGGACCTTAATATTGACCTATAATTTTTAAATTGGACCACGTATTATATTACAGGGTTATAGTGTACCCTACTACAGGAAATAATTATAGGTCAATTAGGGGGTACACAGCGTGACCCTAAAGTTTACTATGTATGCCTATGCGAAATAAAGTGTTCTGAGAAGCTTAAAATGAGGAAATAAGCGTTCTAAAATGCTTTAAAAATTCAAAGACATTTTTCTATGTTAACTAACGGCACGGTATCGGACCTTAATATTGACCTATAATTTTTAAATTGGGCCACGTATTATATTACAGTGTAATAGTGTACCCTACCACAGGAAATAATTATAGGTCAATTAGGGGGTACACTATGTATATTTTAAATAGTGCATTAAAAGATGGAAATACGAAGACACTTTTCTATGTTAACTAACGGCACGGTATCGGACCTTAATATTGACCTAAAATTTTTAAATTGAACCACCTATTATATTACAGGGTTATAGTGTACCCTACCACGTAAAATAATTATAGGTCAATTAGGGGTAACACAGCGAGACCCTAAAGTTTACTATGTATG
The DNA here is from genome assembly GCF_982258835.1 of Parasteatoda tepidariorum. Lineage (NCBI taxonomy): Eukaryota > Metazoa > Arthropoda > Arachnida > Araneae > Theridiidae > Parasteatoda > Parasteatoda tepidariorum. The sequence continues at coordinate 287,354 of NW_028257384.1, read as the reverse complement.
CGTATGCGAAATAAAGTGTTCTGAGAAGCTTAAAATGAAGAAATAAGCGTTCTAAAATGCTTTAAAAATTCAAAGACATCTTTCAATGGTTAACTAACGCAAGGCGCAATATCAGACCTTAATATTGACCCATAATATTTAAATTGGACCAGGTATTATATTACAGGGTAATAGTGTACCCTACCACAGGAAATAATTATAGGTCAATTAGGGGGTACACTATGTATATTTTAAATAGTGCATTAAAACAAGGAAATTCGAAGACACTTTTCTATGTTAACTAACGGCACGGTATCTGACCTTAATATTGACCTATAATTTTTAAATTGGACCACGTATTATATTACAGGGTTATAGTGTACCCTACCACAGGAAATAATTATAGGTCAATTAGGGGGTACACAGCGTGACCCTAAAGTTTACTATGTATGCCTATGCGAAATAAAGTGTTCTGAGAAGCTTAAAATGAGGAAATAAGTTTTCTAAAATGCTTTAAAAATTCAAAGACATTTTTCTATGTTAACTAACGGCACGGTATCGGACCTTAATATTGACCTATAATTTTTAAATTGGACCACGTATTATATTACAGGGTTATAGTGAACCCTACCACAGGAAATAATTATAGGTCATTTAGGGGGTACACAGCGTGATCCTAAATTTTACTATGTATGCCTATGCGAAATAGAGTGTTCTGAGAAGCTTAAAATAAAGAAATAAGCGTTCTAAAATGCTTTAAAAATTCAAAGACATCTTTCAATGGTTAACTAACGGTACGGTATCGGACCTTAATATTGACCTATAATTTTTAAATTCGACCACGTATTATATTACAGGGTAATATTGTTCCCTACCACGAGAAATAATTATAGGTCACTTAGGGGGTACACTGCGTGACCCTAAAGTTTACTATGTATGCCTATGCGAAATAAAGTGTTCAGAGAAGCTTAAAATGAAGAAATATGCGTTCTAAAATGCTTTTAAAATTCAAAGACATCTTTCAATGGTTAACTAGCGCAAGGCGCAATATCAGACCTTAATATTGACCCATAATATTTAAATTGGACCAGGTATTATATTACAGGGTAATAGTGTACCCTACCACAGGAAATAATTATAGGTCAATTAGGGGGTACACTATGTATATTTTAAATAGTGCATTAAAACAAGGAAATTCGAAGACACTTTTCTATGTTAACTAACGGCACGGTATCGGACCTTAATATTGACCTATAATTTTTAAATTGGACCACGTATTATATTACAGGGTTATAGTGTACCCTACTACAGGAAATAATTATAGGTCAATTAGGGGGTACACAGCGTGACCCTAAAGTTTACTATGTATGCCTATGCGAAATAAAGTGTTCTGAGAAGCTTAAAATGAGGAAATAAGCGTTCTAAAATGCTTTAAAAATTCAAAGACATTTTTCTATGTTAACTAACGGCACGGTATCGGACCTTAATATTGACCTATAATTTTTAAATTGGGCCACGTATTATATTACAGTGTAATAGTGTACCCTACCACAGGAAATAATTATAGGTCAATTAGGGGGTACACTATGTATATTTTAAATAGTGCATTAAAAGATGGAAATACGAAGACACTTTTCTATGTTAACTAACGGCACGGTATCTGACCTTAATATTGACCTATAATTTTTAAATTGGACCACGGGTTATAGTGTACCCTACCACAGGAAATAATTATAGGTCAATTAGGGGGTACACAGCGTGACCCTAAAGTTTACTATGTATGCCTATGCGAAATAAAGTGTTCTGAGAAGCTTAAAATGAGGAAATAAGTGTTCTAAAATGCTTTAAAAATTCAAAGACATTTTTCTATGTTAACTAACGGCACGGTATCGGACCTTAATATTGACCTATAATTTTTAAATTGGACCACGTATTATATTACAGGGTTATAGTGAACCCTACCACAGGAAATAATTATAGGTCATTTAGGGGGTACACAGCGTGATCCTAAATTTTACTATGTATGCCTATGCGAAATAGAGTGTTCTGAGAAGCTTAAAATAAAGAAATAAGCGTTCTAAAATGCTTTAAAAATTCAAAGACATCTTTCAATGGTTAACTAACGCAAGGCGCGATATCAGACCGTAATATTGACCCATAATATTTAAATTGGACCAGGTATTATATTACAGGGTAATAGTGTACCCTACCACAGGAAATAATTATAGGTCATTTAGGGGGTACACTATGAATATTTTAAATAGTGCATTAAAACAAGGAAATACGAAGACACTTTTCTATGTTAACTAACGGCACGTTATCGGACCTTAATATTGACCTATAATTTTTAAATTGTACCACGTATTATATTACAGGGTAATAGTGTACCTTACCACAGGAAATAATTATAGGTCAATTAGGGGGTACACAGCGTTACCCTAAAGTTTACTATGTATGCCTATGCGAAATAGAGTGTTCTGAGAAGCTTAAAATGAAGAAATAAGCGTTCTAAAATGCTTTAAAAATTCAAAGACATCTTTCAATGGTTAACTAACGCAAGGCGCAATATCAGACCTTAATATTGACCTATAATTTTTAAATTGGACCACGTATTATATTACAGGGTTATAGTGTACCCTACCACAGGAAATAATTATAGGTCAATTATGGGGTACACTATGTATATTTTAAATAGTGCATTAAAACAAGGAAATTCGAAGACTCTTTTCTATGTTAACTAACGGCACGGTATCGGACCTTAATATTGACCTAAAATTTTTAAATTAAACCACCTATTATATTACAGGGTTATAGTGTACCCTACCACGTAAAATAATTATAGGTCACTTAGGGGGTACACAGCGTGACCCTAAAGTTTACTATGTATGCCTATGCGAAATAAAGAGTTCTGAGAAGCTTAAAATGAGGAAATAAGCGTTCTAAAATGCTTTAAAAATTCAAAGACATTTTTCTATGTTAACTAACGGCACGGGGTATCGGACCTTAATATTGACCCATAATTTTTAAATTGGGCCACGTATTATATTACAGTGTAATAGTGTACCCTACCACAGGAAATAATTATAGGTCATTTAGGGGGTACACAGCGTGACCCTAAATTTTACTATGTATGCCTATGCGAAATAGAGTGTTCTGAGATGCTTAAAATGAAGAAATAAGCGTTCTAAAATGCTTTAAAAATTAAAAGACATCTTTCAATGGTTAACTAACGCAAGGCGCAATATCAGACCTTAATATTGAACCATAATATTTATATTGGACCAGGTAATATATTACAGGGTAATTGTGTACCCTAGCACAGGAAATAATTATAGGTCAATTAGGGGGTACACTATGTATATTTTAAATAGTGCATTAAAACAAGGAAATTCGAAGACACTTTTCTATGTTAACTAACGGCACGGTATCGGACCTTAATATTGACCTATAATTTTTAAATTGGACCACGTATTATATTACAGGGTTATAGTGTACCCTACTACAGGAAATAATTATAGGTCAATTAGGGGGTACACAGCGTGACCCTAAAGTTTACTATGTATGCCTATGCGAAATAAAGTGTTCTGAGAAGCTTAAAATGAGGAAATAAGCGTTCTAAAATGCTTTAAAAATTCAAAGACATTTTTCTATGTTAACTAACGGCACGGTATCGGACCTTAATATTGACCTATAATTTTTAAATTGGGCCACGTATTATATTACAGTGTAATAGTGTACCCTACCACAGGAAATAATTATAGGTCAATTAGGGGGTACACTATGTATATTTTAAATAGTGCATTAAAAGATGGAAATACGAAGACACTTTTCTATGTTAACTAACGGCACGGTATCTGACCTTAATATTGACCTATAATTTTTAAATTGGACCACGGGTTATAGTGTACCCTACCACAGGAAATAATTATAGGTCAATTAGGGGGTACACAGCGTGACCCTAAAGTTTACTATGTATGCCTATGCGAAATAAAGTGTTCTGAGAAGCTTAAAATGAGGAAATAAGTGTTCTAAAATGCTTTAAAAATTCAAAGACATTTTTCTATGTTAACTAACGGCACGGTATCGGACCTTAATATTGACCTATAATTTTTAAATTGGACCACGTATTATATTACAGGGTTATAGTGAACCCTACCACAGGAAATAATTATAGGTCATTTAGGGGGTACACAGCGTGATCCTAAATTTTACTATGTATGCCTATGCGAAATAGAGTGTTCTGAGAAGCTTAAAATAAAGAAATAAGCGTTCTAAAATGCTTTAAAAATTCAAAGACATCTTTCAATGGTTAACTAACGCAAGGCGCGATATCAGACCGTAATATTGACCCATAATATTTAAATTGGACCAGGTATTATATTACAGGGTAATAGTGTACCCTACCACAGGAAATAATTATAGGTCATTTAGGGGGTACACTATGAATATTTTAAATAGTGCATTAAAACAAGGAAATACGAAGACACTTTTCTATGTTAACTAACGGCACGTTATCGGACCTTAATATTGACCTATAATTTTTAAATTGTACCACGTATTATATTACAGGGTAATAGTGTACCTTACCACAGGAAATAATTATAGGTCAATTAGGGGGTACACAGCGTTACCCTAAAGTTTACTATGTATGCCTATGCGAAATAGAGTGTTCTGAGAAGCTTAAAATGAAGAAATAAGCGTTCTAAAATGCTTTAAAAATTCAAAGACATCTTTCAATGGTTAACTAACGCAAGGCGCAATATCAGACCTTAATATTGACCTATAATTTTTAAATTGGACCACGTATTATATTACAGGGTTATAGTGTACCCTACCACAGGAAATAATTATAGGTCAATTATGGGGTACACTATGTATATTTTAAATAGTGCATTAAAACAAGGAAATTCGAAGACTCTTTTCTATGTTAACTAACGGCACGGTATCGGACCTTAATATTGACCTAAAATTTTTAAATTAAACCACCTATTATATTACAGGGTTATAGTGTACCCTACCACGTAAAATAATTATAGGTCACTTAGGGGGTACACAGCGTGACCCTAAAGTTTACTATGTATGCCTATGCGAAATAAAGAGTTCTGAGAAGCTTAAAATGAGGAAATAAGCGTTCTAAAATGCTTTAAAAATTCAAAGACATTTTTCTATGTTAACTAACGGCACGGTATCGGACCTTAATATTGACCCATAATTTTTAAATTGGGCCACGTATTATATTACAGTGTAATAGTGTACCCTACCACAGGAAATAATTATAGGTCATTTAGGGGGTACACAGCGTGACCCTAAATTTTACTATGTATGCCTATGCGAAATAGAGTGTTCTGAGATGCTTAAAATGAAGAAATAAGCGTTCTAAAATGCTTTAAAAATTAAAAGACATCTTTCAATGGTTAACTAACGCAAGGCGCAATATCAGACCTTAATATTGAACCATAATATTTATATTGGACCAGGTAATATATTACAGGGTAATTGTGTACCCTAGCACAGGAAATAATTATAGGTCAATTAGGGGGTACACTATGTATATTTTAAATAGTGCATTAAAACAAGGAAATACGAAGACACTTTTCTATGTTAACGAACGGCACGGTATTGGACCTTAATATTGACCTATAATTTTTAAATTGGACCACGTATTATATTACAGGGTTACAGTGTACCCTACCACAGGAAATAATTATAGGTCAATTAGGGGGTACACAGAGTGACCCCAAAGTTTACTATGTATGCCGATGCGAAATAAAGTGCTCTGAGAAGCTTAAAATGAGGAAATAAGCGTTCTAAAATGCTTTAAAAATTCAAAGACATCTTTCAATGGTTAACTAACGCAAGGCGCGATATCAGACCTTAATATGGAACCATAATATTTAAATTGGACCAGGTATTATATTACAGGGTAATAGTGTACCCTACAACAGGAAATAATTATAGATCAATTAGGGGGTACACTATGTATATTTTTAATAGTGCATTAAAACAAGGATATTCGAAGACTCTTTTCTATGTTAACTAACGTCACGGTATCGGACCTTAATATTGACCTAAAATTTTTAAATTGGGCCACGTATTATATTACAGGGTGATAGTGTACCCTACCACGGAAAATAATTATAGGTCAATTAGGGGGTACACAGCGTGACCCTAAAGGTTACTATGTATGCCTATGCGAAATAAAGTGTTCTGAGAAGCTTAAAATGAGGAAATAAGCGTTCTAAAATGCTTTAAAAATTCAAAGACATTTTTCTATGTTAACTAACGGCACGGTATCGGACCTTAATATTGACCTATAATTTTTAAATTAGACCACGTATTATATTACAGGGTAATAGTGTACCCTACCACAGGAAATAATTATAGGTCAATTAGGGGGTGCACAGCGTGACCCTAAAGTTTACTAAGTATGCCTATGCGAAATAGAGTGTTCTGAGAAGCTGAAAATGAAGAAATAAGCGTTCTAAAATGCTTTAAAAATTCAAAGACATCTTTCAATGGTTAACTAACGCAAGGCGCAATATCAGACCTTAATATTGACCTATAATTTTTAAATTGGACCACGTATTATATTACAGGGTTATAGTGTACCCTACCACAGGAAATAATTATAGGTCAATTAGGCGGTACACAGCGTGACACTAAAGTTTACTATGTATGCCTATGCGAAATAAAGAGTTCTGAGAAGCTTAAAATGAGGAAATAAGCGTTCTAAAATGCTTTAAAAATTCAAAGACAATTTTCTATGTTAACTAACGGTACGGTATCGGACCTTAATATTGACCTATAATTTTTAAATTGGACCACGTATTATATTACAGTGTAATATTGTTCCCTACCACGGGAAATAATTATAGGTCACTTAGGGGGTACACAGCGTGACCCTAAAGTTTACTATGTATGCCTACGCGAAATAAAGTGTTCTGAGAAGCTTAAAATGAAGAAATATGCGTTCTAAAATGCTTTTAAAATTCAAAGACATCTTTCAATGGTTAACTAGCGCAAGGCGCAATATCAGACCTTAATATTGACCCATAATATTTAAATTGGACCAGGTTTTATATTACAGGTTAATAGTGTACCCTACCACAGGAAATAATTATAGGTAAATTAGGGGGTACACTATGTATATTTTAAACAGTGCATTAAAACAAGGAAATTCGAGGACACTTTTCTATGTTAACTAACGGCACGGTATCGGACCTTAATATTGACCTAAAATTTTTAAATTGAACCTCCTATTATATTACAGGGTTATAGTGTACCCTACCACGTAAAATAATTATAGGTTAATTAGGGGGTACACAGCGTGACCCTAAAGTTTACTATGTATGCGTATGCGAAATAAAGTGTTCTGAGAAGCTTAAAATGAAGAAATAAGCGTTCTAAAATGCTTTAAAAATTCAAAGACATCTTTCAATGGTTAACTAACGCAAGGCGCAATATCAGACCTTAATATTGACCCATAATATTTAAATTGGACCAGGTATTATATTACAGGGTAATAGTGTACCCTACAACAGGAAATAATTATAGATCAATTAGGGGGTACACTATGTATATTTTTAATAGTGCATTAAAACAAGGATATTCGAAGACTCTTTTCTATGTTAACTAACGTCACGGTATCGGACCTTAATATTGACCTAAAATTTTTAAATTGGGCCACGTATTATATTACAGGGTGATAGTGTACCCTACCACGGAAAATAATTATAGGTCAATTAGGGGGTACACAGCGTGACCCTAAAGGTTACTATGTATGCCTATGCGAAATAAAGTGTTCTGAGAAGCTTAAAATGAGGAAATAAGCGTTCTAAAATGCTTTAAAAATTCAAAGACATTTTTCTATGTTAACTAACGGCACGGTATCGGACCTTAATATTGACCTATAATTTTTAAATTAGACCACGTATTATATTACAGGGTAATAGTGTACCCTACCACAGGAAATAATTATAGGTCAATTAGGGGGTGCACAGCGTGACCCTAAAGTTTACTAAGTATGCCTATGCGAAATAGAGTGTTCTGAGAAGCTGAAAATGAAGAAATAAGCGTTCTAAAATGCTTTAAAAATTCAAAGACATCTTTCAATGGTTAACTAACGCAAGGCGCAATATCAGACCTTAATATTGACCTATAATTTTTAAATTGGACCACGTATTATATTACAGGGTTATAGTGTACCCTACCACAGGAAATAATTATAGGTCAATTAGGCGGTACACAGCGTGACACTAAAGTTTACTATGTATGCCTATGCGAAATAAAGAGTTCTGAGAAGCTTAAAATGAGGAAATAAGCGTTCTAAAATGCTTTAAAAATTCAAAGACATTTTTCTATGTTAACTAACGGTACGGTATCGGACCTTAATATTGACCTATAATTTTTAAATTGGACCACGTATTATATTACAGGGTAATATTGTTCCCTACCACGGGAAATAATTATAGGTCACTTAGGGGGTACACAGCGTGACCCTAAAGTTTACTATGTATGCCTACGCGAAATAAAGTGTTCTGAGAAGCTTAAAATGAAGAAATATGCGTTCTAAAATGCTTTTAAAATTCAAAGACATCTTTCAATGGTTAACTAGCGCAAGGCGCAATATCAGACCTTAATATTGACCCATAATATTTAAATTGGACCAGGTTTTATATTACAGGTTAATAGTGTACCCTACCACAGGAAATAATTATAGGTAAATTAGGGGGTACACTATGTATATTTTAAACAGTGCATTAAAACAAGGAAATTCGAGGACACTTTTCTATGTTAACTAACGGCACGGTATCGGACCTTAATATTGACCTAAAATTTTTAAATTGAACCACCTATTATATTACAGGGTTATAGTGTACCCTACCACGTAAAATAATTATAGGTTAATTAGGGGGTACACAGCGTGACCCTAAAGTTTACTATGTATGCGTATGCGAAATAAAGTGTTCTGAGAAGCTTAAAATGAAGAAATAAGCGTTCTAAAATGCTTTAAAAATTCAAAGACATCTTTCAATGGTTAACTAACGCAAGGCGCAATATCAGACCTTAATATTGACCCATAATATTTAAATTGGACCAGGGTTTATATTACAGGGTAATAGTGTACCCTACCACAGGAAATAATTATAGGTCAATTAGGGGGTACACTATGTATATTTTAAATAGTGCATTAAAACAAGGAAATACGAAGACACTTTTCTATGTTAACTAACGGCACGGTATCGGACCTTAATATTGACCTATAATTTTTAAATTGGACCACGTATTATATTACAGGGTTATAGTGTACCCTACCACAGGAAATAATTATAGGTCAATTAGGGGGTACACAGAGTGACCCTAAAGTTTACTATGTATGCCTATGCGAAATAAAGTGTTCTGAGAAGCTTAAAATGAGGAAATAAGCGTTCTAAAATGCTTTAAAAATTCAAAGACATTTTTCTATGCTAACTAACGGCACGGTATCGGACCTTAATATTGACCTATAATATTTAAATTGGACCAGGTATTATATTACAGGGTAATAGTGTACCCTACCACAGGAAATAATTATAGGTCATTTAGGGGGTACACTATGTATATTTTAAATAGTGCATTAAAACAAGGAAATACGAAGACACTTTTCTATGTTAACTAACGGCACGGTATCGGACCTTAATATTGACCTATAATTTTTAAATTGTACCACGTATTATATTACAGGGTAATAGTGTACCTTACCACATGAAATAATTATAGGTCAATTAGGTGGTACACAGCGTGACCCTAAAATTTACTATGTATGCCTATGCGAAATAGAGTGTTCTCAGAAGCTTAAAATGAAGAAATAAGCGTTCTAAAATGCTTTAAAAATTCAAAGACATCTTTCAATGGTTAACTAACGCAAGGCGCAATATCAGACCTTAATATTGACCCATAATATTTAAATTGGACCAGGTATTATATTACAGGGTAATAGTGTATCCTACCACAGGAAATAATTATAGGTCAATTGGGGGTGCACAGCGTGACCCTAAAGTTTACTATGTATGCCTATGCGAAATAGAGTGTTCTGAGAAGCATAAAATGAAGAAATAAGCGTTCTAAAATGTTTTAAAAATTCAAAGACATCTTTCAATGGTTAACTAACGCAAGGCGCAATATCAGACCTTAATATTGACCTATAATTTTTAAATTGGACCACGTACTATATTACAGGGTTATAGTGTACCCTACCACAGAAAATAATTATAGGTCAATTAGGGGGTGCACAGCGTGACCCTAAAGTTTACTATGTATGCCTATGCGAAATAGAGTGTTTTGAGAAGCTTAAAATAAAGAAATAAGCTTTCTAAAATGCTTTAAAAATTCAAAGACATCTTTCAATGATTAACTAACGCAAGGCGCAATATCAGACCTTAATATTGACCTATAATTTTTAAATTGGATGTTTTAATTTCTAAATTGGACCACGTATTATATTACAGGGTAATAGTGTACCCTACCACAGGAAATAATTATAGGTCATTTAGGGGGTACACAGCGTGATCCTAAATTTTACTATGTATGCCTATGCGAAATAGAGTGTTCTGAGAAGCTTAAAATGAAGAAATAAGCGTTCTAAAATGCTTTAAAAATTCAAAGACATCTTTCAATGGTTAACTAACGCAAGGCGCAATATCAGACCTTAATATTGACCTATAATTTTTAAATTGGACCACGTATTATATTACAGGGTAATAGTGTACCCTACCACAGGAAATAATTATAGGTCAATTAGGGGGTACACAGAGTGACCCTAAAGTTTACTTTGTATGCCTATGCGAAATAGAGTGTTCTGAGAAGCTTAAAATGAAGAAATAAGCGTTCTAAAATGCTTTAAAAATTCAAAGACATCTTTCAATGGTTATCTAACGCAAGGCGCAATATCAGACCTTAATATTGACCTATAATTTTTAAATTGGACCACGAATTATATTACAGGGTTATAGTGTACCCTTCCACAGGAAATAATTATAGGTCAATTAGGGGGTACACAGCGTGACACTAAAGTTTACTATGTATGCCTATGCGAAATAAAGAGTTCTGAGAAGCTTAAAATGAGGAAATAAGCGTTCTAAAATGCTTTAAAAATTCAAAGACATTTTTCTATGTTAACTAACGGTACGGTATCGGACCTTAATATTGACCTATAATTTTTAAATTCGACCACGTATTATATTACAGGGTAATATTGTTCCCTACCACGAGAAATAATTATAGGTCACTTAGGGGGTACACTGCGTGACCCTAAAGTTTACTATGTATGCCTATGCGAAATAAAGTGTTCAGAGAAGCTTAAAATGAAGAAATATGCGTTCTAAAATGCTTTTAAAATTCAAAGACATCTTTCAATGGTTAACTAGCGCAAGGCGCAATATCAGACCTTAATATTGACCCATAATATTTAAATTGGACCAGGTATTATATTACAGGGTAATAGTGTACCCTACCACAGGAAATAATTATAGGTCAATTAGGGGGTACACTATGTATATTTTAAATAGTGCATTAAAACAAGGAAATTCGAAGACACTTTTCTATGTTAACTAACGGCACGGTATCGGACCTTAATATTGACCTATAATTTTTAAATTGGACCACGTATTATATTACAGGGTTATAGTGTACCCTACTACAGGAAATAATTATAGGTCAATTAGGGGGTACACAGCGTGACCCTAAAGTTTACTATGTATGCCTATGCGAAATAAAGTGTTCTGAGAAGCTTAAAATGAGGAAATAAGCGTTCTAAAATGCTTTAAAAATTCAAAGACATTTTTCTATGTTAACTAACGGCACGGTATCGGACCTTAATATTGACCTATAATTTTTAAATTGGGCCACGTATTATATTACAGTGTAATAGTGTACCCTACCACAGGAAATAATTATAGGTCAATTAGGGGGTACACTATGTATATTTTAAATAGTGCATTAAAAGATGGAAATACGAAGACACTTTTCTATGTTAACTAACGGCACGGTATCGGACCTTAATATTGACCTAAAATTTTTAAATTGAACCACCTATTATATTACAGGGTTATAGTGTACCCTACCACGTAAAATAATTATAGGTCAATTAGGGGTAACACAGCGAGACCCTAAAGTTTACTATGTATGCGTATGCGAAATAAAGTGTTCTGAGAAGCTTAAAATGAAGAAATAAGTGTTCTAAAATGCTTTAAAAATTCAAAGACATCTTTCAATGGTTAACTAACGCAAGGCGCAATATCAGACCTTAATATTGACCCATAATATTTAAATTGGACCAGGTATTATATTACAGGGTAATAGTGTACCCTACCACAGGAAATAATTATAGGTCAATTAGGGGGTACACTATGTATATTTTAAATAGTGCATTAAAACAAGGAAATTCGAAGACACTTTTCTATGTTAACTAACGGCACGGTATCTGACCTTAATATTGACCTATAATTTTTAAATTGGACCACGTATTATATTACAGGGTTATAGTGTACCCTACCACAGGAAATAATTATAGGTCAATTAGGGGGTACACAGCGTGACCCTAAAGTTTACTATGTATGCCTATGCGAAATAAAGTGTTCTGAGAAGCTTAAAATGAGGAAATAAGTGTTCTAAAATGCTTTAAAAATTCAAAGACATTTTTCTATGTTAACTAACGGCACGGTATCGGACCTTAATATTGACCTATAATTTTTAAATTGGACCACGTATTATATTACAGGGTTATAGTGAACCCTACCACAGGAAATAATTATAGGTCATTTAGGGGGTACACAGCGTGATCCTAAATTTTACTATGTATGCCTATGCGAAATAGAGTGTTCTGAGAAGCTTAAAATAAAGAAATAAGCGTTCGAAAATGCTTTAAAAATTCAAAGACATCTTTCAATGGTTAACTAACGGTACGGTATCGGACCTTAATATTGACCTATAATTTTTAAATTCGACCACGTATTATATTACAGGGTAATATTGTTCCCTACCACGAGAAATAATTATAGGTCACTTAGGGGGTACACTGCGTGACCCTAAAGTTTACTATGTATGCCTATGTGAAATAAAGTGTTCAGAGAAGCTTAAAATGAAGAAATATGCGTTCTAAAATGCTTTTAAAATTCAAAGACATCTTTCAATGGTTAACTAGCGCAAGGCGCAATATCAGACCTTAATATTGACCCATAATATTTAAATTGGACCAGGTATTATATTACAGGGTAATAGTGTACCCTACCACAGGAAATAATTATAGGTCAATTAGGGGGTACACTATGTATATTTTAAATAGTGCATTAAAACAAGGAAATTCGAAGACACTTTTCTATGTTAACTAACGGCACGGTATCGGACCTTAATATTGACCTATAATTTTTAAATTGGACCACGTATTATATTATAGGGTTATAGTGTACCCTACTACAGGAAATAATTATAGGTCAATTAGGGGGTACACAGCGTGACCCTAAAGTTTACTATGTATGCCTATGCGAAATAAAGTGTTCTGAGAAGCTTAAAATGAGGAAATAAGCGTTCTAAAATGCTTTAAAAATTCAAAGACATTTTTCTATGTTAACTAACGGCACGGTATCGGACCTTAATATTGACCTATAATTTTTAAATTGGGCCACGTATTATATTACAGTGTAATAGTGTACCCTACCACAGGAAATAATTATAGGTCAATTAGGGGGTACACTATGTATATTTTAAATAGTGCATTAAAAGATGGAAATACGAAGACACTTTTCTATGTTAACTAACGGCACGGTATCGGACCTTAATATTGACCTAAAATTTTTAAATTGAACCACCTATTATATTACAGGGTTATAGTGTACCCTACCACGTAAAATAATTATAGGTCAATTAGGGGTAACACAGCGAGACCCTAAAGTTTACTATGTATGCGTATGCGAAATAAAGTGTTCTGAGAAGCTTAAAATGAAGAAATAAGCGTTCTAAAATGCTTTAAAAATTCAAAGACATCTTTCAATGGTTAACTAACGCAAGGCGCAATATCAGACCTTAATATTGACCCATAATATTTAAATTGGACCAGGTATTATATTACAGGGTAATAGTGTATCCTACCACAGGAAATAATTATAGGTCAATTGGGGGTGCACAGCGTGACCCTAAAGTTTACTATGTATGCCTATGCGAAATAGAGTGTTCTGAGAAGCATAAAATGAAGAAATAAGCGTTCTAAAATGTTTTAAAAATTCAAAGACATCTTTCAATGGTTAACTAACGCAAGGCGCAATATCAGACCTTAATATTGACCTATAATTTTTAAATTGGACCACGTACTATATTACAGGGTTATAGTGTACCCTACCACAGAAAATAATTATAGGTCAATTAGGGGGTGCACAGCGTGACCCTAAAGTTTACTATGTATGCCTATGCGAAATAGAGTGTTTTGAGAAGCTTAAAATAAAGAAATAAGCTTTCTAAAATGCTTTAAAAATTCAAAGACATCTTTCAATGATTAACTAACGCAAGGCGCAATATCAGACCTTAATATTGACCTATAATTTTTAAATTGGATGTTTTAATTTCTAAATTGGACCACGTATTATATTACAGGGTAATAGTGTACCCTACCACAGGAAATAATTATAGGTCATTTAGGGGGTACACAGCGTGATCCTAAATTTTACTATGTATGCCTATGCGAAATAGAGTGTTCTGAGAAGCTTAAAATGAAGAAATAAGCGTTCTAAAATGCTTTAAAAATTCAAAGACATCTTTCAATGGTTAACTAACGCAAGGCGCAATATCAGACCTTAATATTGACCTATAATTTTTAAATTGGACCACGTATTATATTACAGGGTAATAGTGTACCCTACCACAGGAAATAATTATAGGTCAATTAGGGGGTACACAGAGTGACCCTAAAGTTTACTTTGTATGCCTATGCGAAATAGAGTGTTCTGAGAAGCTTAAAATGAAGAAATAAGCGTTCTAAAATGCTTTAAAAATTCAAAGACATCTTTCAATGGTTATCTAACGCAAGGCGCAATATCAGACCTTAATATTGACCTATAATTTTTAAATTGGACCACGTATTATATTACAGGGTTATAGTGTACCCTTCCACAGGAAATAATTATAGGTCAATTAGGGGGTACACAGCGTGACACTAAAGTTTACTATGTATGCCTATGCGAAATAAAGAGTTCTGAGAAGCTTAAAATGAGGAAATAAGCGTTCTAAAATGCTTTAAAAATTCAAAGACATTTTTCTATGTTAACTAACGGTACGGTATCGGACCTTAATATTGACCTATAATTTTTAAATTCGACCACGTATTATATTACAGGGTAATATTGTTCCCTACCACGAGAAATAATTATAGGTCACTTAGGGGGTACACTGCGTGACCCTAAAGTTTACTATGTATGCCTATGCGAAATAAAGTGTTCAGAGAAGCTTAAAATGAAGAAATATGCGTTCTAAAATGCTTTTAAAATTCAAAGACATCTTTCAATGGTTAACTAGCGCAAGGCGCAATATCAGACCTTAATATTGACCCATAATATTTAAATTGGACCAGGTATTATATTACAGGGTAATAGTGTACCCTACCACAGGAAATAATTATAGGTCAATTAGGGGGTACACTATGTATATTTTAAATAGTGCATTAAAACAAGGAAATTCGAAGACACTTTTCTATGTTAACTAACGGCACGGTATCGGACCTTAATATTGACCTATAATTTTTAAATTGGACCACGTATTATATTACAGGGTTATAGTGTACCCTACTACAGGAAATAATTATAGGTCAATTAGGGGGTACACAGCGTGACCCTAAAGTTTACTATGTATGCCTATGCGAAATAAAGTGTTCTGAGAAGCTTAAAATGAGGAAATAAGCGTTCTAAAATGCTTTAAAAATTCAAAGACATTTTTCTATGTTAACTAACGGCACGGTATCGGACCTTAATATTGACCTATAATTTTTAAATTGGGCCACGTATTATATTACAGTGTAATAGTGTACCCTACCACAGGAAATAATTATAGGTCAATTAGGGGGTACACTATGTATATTTTAAATAGTGCATTAAAAGATGGAAATACGAAGACACTTTTCTATGTTAACTAACGGCACGGTATCGGACCTTAATATTGACCTAAAATTTTTAAATTGAACCACCTATTATATTACAGGGTTATAGTGTACCCAACCACGTAAAATAATTATAGGTCAATTAGGGGTAACACAGCGAGACCCTAAAGTTTACTATGTATGCGTATGCGAAATAAAGTGTTCTGAGAAGCTTAAAATGAAGAAATAAGTGTTCTAAAATGCTTTAAAAATTCAAAGACATCTTTCAATGGTTAACTAACGCAAGGCGCAATATCAGACCTTAATATTGACCCATAATATTTAAATTGGACCAGGTATTATATTACAGGGTAATAGTGTACCCTACCACAGGAAATAATTATAGGTCAATTAGGGGGTACACTATGTATATTTTAAATAGTGCATTAAAACAAGGAAATTCGAAGACACTTTTCTATGTTAACTAACGGCACGGTATCTGACCTTAATATTGACCTATAATTTTTAAATTGGACCACGTATTATATTACAGGGTTATAGTGTACCCTACCACAGGAAATAATTATAGGTCAATTAGGGGGTACACAGCGTGACCCTAAAGTTTACTATGTATGCCTATGCGAAATAAAGTGTTCTGAGAAGCTTAAAATGAGGAAATAAGTGTTCTAAAATGCTTTAAAAATTCAAAGACATTTTTCTATGTTAACTAACGGCACGGTATCGGACCTTAATATTGACCTATAATTTTTAAATTGGACCACGTATTATATTACAGGGTTATAGTGAACCCTACCACAGGAAATAATTATAGGTCATTTAGGGGGTACACAGCGTGATCCTAAATTTTACTATGTATGCCTATGCGAAATAGAGTGTTCTGAGAAGCTTAAAATAAAGAAATAAGCGTTCGAAAATGCTTTAAAAATTCAAAGACATCTTTCAATGGTTAACTAACGGTACGGTATCGGACCTTAATATTGACCTATAATTTTTAAATTCGACCACGTATTATATTACAGGGTAATATTGTTCCCTACCACGAGAAATAATTATAGGTCACTTAGGGGGTACACTGCGTGACCCTAAAGTTTACTATGTATGCCTATGTGAAATAAAGTGTTCAGAGAAGCTTAAAATGAAGAAATATGCGTTCTAAAATGCTTTTAAAATTCAAAGACATCTTTCAATGGTTAACTAGCGCAAGGCGCAATATCAGACCTTAATATTGACCCATAATATTTAAATTGGACCAGGTATTATATTACAGGGTAATAGTGTACCCTACCACAGGAAATAATTATAGGTCAATTAGGGGGTACACTATGTATATTTTAAATAGTGCATTAAAACAAGGAAATTCGAAGACACTTTTCTATGTTAACTAACGGCACGGTATCGGACCTTAATATTGACCTATAATTTTTAAATTGGACCACGTATTATATTACAGGGTTATAGTGTACCCTACTACAGGAAATAATTATAGGTCAATTAGGGGGTACACAGCGTGACCCTAAAGTTTACTATGTATGCCTATGCGAAATAAAGTGTTCTGAGAAGCTTAAAATGAGGAAATAAGCGTTCTAAAATGCTTTAAAAATTCAAAGACATTTTTCTATGTTAACTAACGGCACGGTATCGGACCTTAATATTGACCTATAATTTTTAAATTGGGCCACGTATTATATTACAGTGTAATAGTGTACCCTACCACAGGAAATAATTATAGGTCAATTAGGGGGTACACTATGTATATTTTAAATAGTGCATTAAAAGATGGAAATACGAAGACACTTTTCTATGTTAACTAACGGCACGGTATCGGACCTTAATATTGACCTAAAATTTTTAAATTGAACCACCTATTATATTACAGGGTTATAGTGTACCCTACCACGTAAAATAATTATAGGTCAATTAGGGGTAACACAGCGAGACCCTAAAGTTTACTATGTATGCGTATGCGAAATAAAGTGTTCTGAGAAGCTTAAAATGAAGAAATAAGCGTTCTAAAATGCTTTAAAAATTCAAAGACATCTTTCAATGGTTAACTAACGCAAGGCGCAATATCAGACCTTAATATTGACCCATAATATTTAAATTGGACCAGGTATTATATTACAGGGTAATAGTGTACCCTACCACAGGAAATAATTATAGGTCAATTAGGGGGTACACTATGTATATTTTAAATAGTGCATTAAAACAAGGAAATTCGAAGACACTTTTCTATGTTAACTAACGGCACGGTATCTGACCTTAATATTGACCTATAATTTTTAAATTGGACCACGTATTATATTACAGGGTTATAGTGTACCCTACCACAGGAAATAATTATAGGTCAATTAGGGGGTACACAGCGTGACCCTAAAGTTTACTATGTATGCCTATGCGAAATAAAGTGTTCTGAGAAGCTTAAAATGAGGAAATAAGTGTTCTAAAATGCTTTAAAAATTCAAAGACATTTTTCTATGTTAACTAACGGCACGGTATCGGACCTTAATATTGACCTATAATTTTTAAATTGGACCACGTATTATATTACAGGGTTATAGTGAACCCTACCACAGGAAATAATTATAGGTCATTTAGGGGGTACACAGCGTGATCCTAAATTTTACTATGTATGCCTATGCGAAATAGAGTGTTCTGAGAAGCTTAAAATGAAGAAATAAGCGTTCTAAAATGCTTTAAAAATTCAAAGACATCTTTCAATGGTTAACTAACGCAAGGCGCAATATCAGACCTTAATATTGACCTATAATTTTTAAATTGGACCACGTATTATATTACAGGGTTATAGTGTACCCTACCACAGGAAATAATTATAGGTCAATTAGGGGGTACACTATGTATATTTTAAATAGTGCATTAAAACAAGGAAATTCGAAGACTCTTTTCTATGTTAACTAACGGCACGGTATCGGACCTTAATATTGACCTAAAATTTTTAAATTAAACCACCTATTTTATTACAGGGTTATAGTGTACCCTACCACGTAAAATAATTATAGGTCACTTAGGGGGTACACAGCGTGACCCTAAAGTTTACTATGTATGCGTATGCGAAATAAAGAGTTCTGAGAAGCTTAAAATGAGGAAATAAGCGTTCTAAAATGCTTTAAAAATTCAAAGACATTTTTCTATGTTAACTAACGGCACGGTATCGGACCTTAATATTGACCTATAATTTTTAAATTGGACCACGTATTATATTACAGGGTTATAGTGTACCCTACCACAGGAAATAATTATAGGTCAATTAGGGGGTACACAGCGTGACCCTAAAGTTTACTATGTATGCCTATGCGAAATAAAGTGTTCTGAGAAGCTTAAAATGAGGAAATAAGC
Source organism: Parasteatoda tepidariorum (assembly GCF_982258835.1). Lineage (NCBI taxonomy): Eukaryota > Metazoa > Arthropoda > Arachnida > Araneae > Theridiidae > Parasteatoda > Parasteatoda tepidariorum. Next base: position 267,904 of record NW_028257384.1, on the reverse strand, counting down.
GTTCTAAAATGCTTTAAAAATTCAAAGACATTTTTCTATGTTAACTAACGGCACGGTATCGGACCTTAATATTGACCTATAATTTTTAAATTGGGCCACGTATTATATTACAGTGTAATAGTGTACCCTACCACAGGAAATAATTATAGGTCAATTAGGGGGTACACTATGTATATTTTAAATAGTGCATTAAAAGATGGAAATACGAAGACACTTTTCTATGTTAACTAACGGCACGGTATCGGACCTTAATATTGACCTAAAATTTTTAAATTGAACCACCTATTATATTACAGGGTTATAGTGTACCCTACCACGTAAAATAATTATAGGTCAATTAGGGGTAACACAGCGAGACCCTAAAGTTTACTATGTATGCGTATGCGAAATAAAGTGTTCTGAGAAGCTTAAAATGAAGAAATAAGCGTTCTAAAATGCTTTAAAAATTCAAAGACATCTTTCAATGGTTAACTAACGCAAGGCGCAATATCAGACCTTAATATTGACCCATAATATTTAAATTGGACCAGGTATTATATTACAGGGTAATAGTGTACCCTACCACAGGAAATAATTATAGGTCAATTAGGGGGTACACTATGTATATTTTAAATAGTGCATTAAAACAAGGAAATTCGAAGACACTTTTCTATGTTAACTAACGGCACGGTATCTGACCTTAATATTGACCTATAATTTTTAAATTGGACCACGTATTATATTACAGGGTTATAGTGTACCCTACCACAGGAAATAATTATAGGTCAATTAGGGGGTACACAGCGTGACCCTAAAGTTTACTATGTATGCCTATGCGAAATAAAGTGTTCTGAGAAGCTTAAAATGAGGAAATAAGTGTTCTAAAATGCTTTAAAAATTCAAAGACATTTTTCTATGTTAACTAACGGCACGGTATCGGACCTTAATATTGACCTATAATTTTTAAATTGGACCACGTATTATATTACAGGGTTATAGTGAACCCTACCACAGGAAATAATTATAGGTCATTTAGGGGGTACACAGCGTGATCCTAAATTTTACTATGTATGCCTATGCGAAATAGAGTGTTCTGAGAAGCTTAAAATAAAGAAATAAGCGTTCTAAAATGCTTTAAAAATTCAAAGACATCTTTCAATGGTTAACTAACACAAGGCGCGATATCAGACCGTAATATTGACCCATAATATTTAAATTGGACCAGGTATTATATTACAGGGTAATAGTGTACCCTACCACAGGAAATAATTATAGGTCATTTAGGGGGTACACTATGAATATTTTAAATAGTGCATTAAAACAAGGAAATACGAAGACACTTTTCTATGTTAACTAACGGCACGGTATCGGACCTTAATATTGACCTATAATTTTTAAATTGTACCACGTATTATATTACAGGGTAATAGTGTACCTTACCACAGGAAATAATTATAGGTCAATTAGGGGGTACACAGCGTTACCCTAAAGTTTGCTATGTATGCCTATGCGAAATAGAGTGTTCTGAGAAGCTTAAAATGAAGAAATAAGCGTTCTAAAATGCTTTAAAAATTCAAAGACATCTTTCAATGGTTAACTAACGCAAGGCGCAATATCAGACCTTAATATTGACCTATAATTTTTAAATTGGACCACGTATTATATTACAGGGTTATAGTGTACCCTACCACAGGAAATAATTATAGGTCAATTAGGGGGTACACTATGTATATTTTAAATAGTGCATTAAAACAAGGAAATTCGAAGACTCTTTTCTATGTTAACTAACGGCACGGTATCGGACCTTAATATTGACCTAAAATTTTTAAATTAAACCACCTATTATATTACAGGGTTATAGTGTACCCTACCACGTAAAATAATTATAGGTCACTTAGGGGGTACACAGCGTGACCCTAAAGTTTACTATGTATGCGTATGCGAAATAAAGAGTTCTGAGAAGCTTAAAATGAGGAAATAAGCGTTCTAAAATGCTTTAAAAATTCAAAGACATTTTTCTATGTTAACTAACGGCACGGTATCGGACCTTAATATTGACCTATAATTTTTAAATTGGACCACGTATTATATTACAGGGTTATAGTGTACCCTACCACAGGAAATAATTATAGGTCAATTAGGGGGTACACAGCGTGACCCTAAAGTTTACTATGTATGCCTATGCGAAATAAAGTGTTCTGAGAAGCTTAAAATGAGGAAATAAGCGTTCTAAAATGCTTTAAAAATTCAAAGACATTTTTCTATGTTAACTAACGGCACGGTATCGGACCTTAATATTGACCTATAATTTTTAAATTGGGCCACGTATTATATTACAGTGTAATAGTGTACCCTACCACAGGAAATAATTATAGGTCATTTAGGGGGTACACAGCGTGACCCAAAAGTTTACTATGTATGCCTATGCGAAATAGAGTGTTCTGAGAAGCTTAAAATGAAGAAATAAGCGTTCTAAAATGCTTTAAAAATTCAAAGACATCTTTCAATGGTTAACTAACGCAAGACGCGATATCAGACCTTAATATGGAACCATAATATTTCAATTGGACCAGGTATTATATTACAGGGTAATAGTGTACCCTACAACAGGATATAATTATAGGTCAATTAGGGGGTACACTATGTATATTTTAAATAGTGCATTAAAACAAGAAAATACGAAGACACTTTTCTATGTTAACTAACGGCACGGTATCGGACCTTAATATTGACCTATAAATTTTAAATTGGACCACGTATTATATTACAGGGTTATAGTGTACCCTACCACAGGAAATAATTATAGGTCAATTAGGGGGTACACAGAGTGACCTTAAAGTTTACTATGTATGCCTATGCAAAATAAAGTGTTCTGAGAAGCTTAAAATGAGGAAATAAGCGTTCTAAAATGCTTTAAAAATTCAAAGACATTTTTCTATGTTAACTAACGGCACGGTATCGGACCTAAATATTGACCTATAATTTTTAAATTGGACCACGTATTATATTACAGGGTAATAGTGTACCCTACCACAGGAAATAATTATAGGTCATTTAGGGGGTACACAGCGTGACCCTAAATTTTAGTATGTATGCCTATGCGAAATAGAGTGTTCTGAGATGCTTAGAATGAAGAAATAAGCGTTCTAAAATGCTTTAAAAATTCAAAGACATCTCTCAATGGTTAACTAACGCAAGGCGCGATATCAGACCTTAATATGGAACCATAATATTTAAATTGGACCAGGTATTATATTACAGGGTAATAGTGTACCCTACAACAGGAAATAATTATAGATCAATTAGGGGGTACACTATGTATATTTTTAATAGTGCATTAAAACAAGGATATTCGAAGACTCTTTTCTATGTTAACTAACGTCACGGTATCGGACCTTAATATTGACCTAAAATTTTTAAATTGGGCCACGTATTATATTACAGGGTGATAGTGTACCCTACCACGGAAAATAATTATAGGTCAATTAGGGGGTACACAGCGTGACCCTAAAGGTTACTATGTATGCCTATGCGAAATAAAGTGTTCTGAGAAGCTTAAAATGAGGAAATAAGCGTTCTAAAATGCTTTAAAAATTCAAAGACATTTTTCTATGTTAACTAACGGCACGGTATCGGACCTTAATATTGACCTATAATTTTTAAATTGGGCCACGTATTATATTACAGTGTAATAGTGTACCCTACCACAGGAAATAATTATAGGTCATTTAGGGGGTACACAGCGTGACCCTAAATTTTACTATGTATGCCTATGCGAAATAGAGTGTTCTGAGATGCTTAAAATGAAGAAATAAGCGTTCTAAAATGCTTTAAAAATTAAAAGACATCTTTCAATGGTTAACTAACGCAAGGCGCAATATCAGACCTTAATATTGAACCATAATATTTATATTGGACCAGGTAATATATTACAGGGTAATAGTGTACCCTAGCACAGGAAATAATTATAGGTCAATTAGGGGGTACACTATGTATATTTTAAATAGTGCATTAAAACAAGGAAATACGAAGACACTTTTCTATGTTAACGAACGGCACGGTATCGGACCTTAATATTGACCTATAATTTTTAAATTGGACCACGTATTATATTACAGGGTTACAGTGTACCCTACCACAGGAAATAATTATAGGTCAATTAGGGGGTACACAGCGTGATCCCAAAGTTTACTATGTATGCCTATGCGAAATAGAGTGTTCTGAGAAGCTTAAAATAAAGAAATAAGCGTTCTAAAATGCTTTAAAAATTCAAAGACATCTTTCAATGGTTAACTAACGCAAGGCGCGATATCAGACCGTAATATTGACCCATAATATTTAAATTGGACCAGGTATTATATTACAGGGTAATAGTGTACCCTACCACAGGAAATAATTATAGGTCATTTAGGGGGTACACTATGAATATTTTAAATAGTGCATTAAAACAAGGAAATACGAAGACACTTTTCTATGTTAACTAACGGCACGGTATCGGACCTTAATATTGACCTATAATTTTTAAATTGTACCACGTATTATATTACAGGGTAATAGTGTACCTTACCACAGGAAATAATTATAGGTCAATTAGGGGGTACACAGCGTTACCCTAAAGTTTGCTATGTATGCCTATGCGAAATAGAGTGTTCTGAGAAGCTTAAAATGAAGAAATAAGCGTTCTAAAATGCTTTAAAAATTCAAAGACATCTTTCAATGGTTAACTAACGCAAGGCGCAATATCAGACCTTAATATTGACCTATAATTTTTAAATTGGACCACGTATTATATTACAGGGTTATATTGTACCCTACCACAGGAAATAATTATAGGTCAATTAGGGGGTACACTATGTATATTTTAAATAGTGCATTAAAACAAGGAAATTCGAAGACTCTTTTCTATGTTAACTAACGGCACGGTATCGGACCTTAATATTGACCTAAAATTTTTAAATTAAACCACCTATTATATTACAGGGTTATAGTGTACCCTACCACGTAAAATAATTATAGGTCACTTAGGGGGTACACAGCGTGACCCTAAAGTTTACTATGTATGTGTATGCGAAATAAAGAGTTCTGAGAAGCTTAAAATGAGGAAATAAGCGTTCTAAAATGCTTTAAAAATTCAAAGACATTTTTCTATGTTAACTAACGGCACGGTATCGGACCTTAATATTGACCTATAATTTTTAAATTGGACCACGTATTATATTACAGGGTTATAGTGTACCCTACCACAGGAAATAATTATAGGTCAATTAGGGGGTACACAGCGTGACCCTAAAGTTTACTATGTATGCCTATGCGAAATAAAGTGTTCTGAGAAGCTTAAAATGAGGAAATAAGCGTTCTAAAATGCTTTAAAAATTCAAAGACATTTTTCTATGTTAACTAACGGCACGGTATCGGACCTTAATATTGACCTATAATTTTTAAATTGGGCCACGTATTATATTACAGTGTAATAGTGTACCCTACCACAGGAAATAATTATAGGTCATTTAGGGGGTACACAGCGTGACCCAAAAGTTTACTATGTATGCCTATGCGAAATAGAGTGTTCTGAGAAGCTTAAAATGAAGAAATAAGCGTTCTAAAATGCTTTAAAAATTCAAAGACATCTTTCAATGGTTAACTAACGCAAGACGCGATATCAGACCTTAATATGGAACCATAATATTTCAATTGGACCAGGTATTATATTACAGGGTAATAGTGTACCCTACAACAGGATATAATTATAGGTCAATTAGGGGGTACACTATGTATATTTTAAATAGTGCATTAAAACAAGAAAATACGAAGACACTTTTCTATGTTAACTAACGGCACGGTATCGGACCTTAATATTGACCTATAAATTTTAAATTGGACCACGTATTATATTACAGGGTTATAGTGTACCCTACCACAGGAAATAATTATAGGTCAATTAGGGGGTACACAGAGTGACCTTAAAGTTTACTATGTATGCCTATGCAAAATAAAGTGTTCTGAGAAGCTTAAAATGAGGAAATAAGCGTTCTAAAATGCTTTAAAAATTCAAAGACATTTTTCTATGTTAACTAACGGCACGGTATCGGACCTAAATATTGACCTATAATTTTTAAATTGGACCACGTATTATATTACAGGGTAATAGTGTACCCTACCACAGGAAATAATTATAGGTCATTTAGGGGGTACACAGCGTGACCCTAAATTTTAGTATGTATGCCTATGCGAAATAGAGTGTTCTGAGATGCTTAGAATGAAGAAATAAGCGTTCTAAAATGCTTTAAAAATTCAAAGACATCTCTCAATGGTTAACTAACGCAAGGCGCGATATCAGACCTTAATATGGAACCATAATATTTAAATTGGACCAGGTATTATATTACAGGGTAATAGTGTACCCTACAACAGGAAATAATTATAGATCAATTAGGGGGTACACTATGTATATTTTTAATAGTGCATTAAAACAAGGATATTCGAAGACTCTTTTCTATGTTAACTAACGTCACGGTATCGGACCTTAATATTGACCTAAAATTTTTAAATTGGGCCACGTATTATATTACAGGGTGATAGTGTACCCTACCACGGAAAATAATTATAGGTCAATTAGGGGGTACACAGCGTGACCCTAAAGGTTACTATGTATGCCTATGCGAAATAAAGTGTTCTGAGAAGCTTAAAATGAGGAAATAAGCGTTCTAAAATGCTTTAAAAATTCAAAGACATTTTTCTATGTTAACTAACGGCACGGTATCGGACCTTAATATTGACCTATAATTTTTAAATTGGGCCACGTATTATATTACAGTGTAATAGTGTACCCTACCACAGGAAATAATTATAGGTCATTTAGGGGGTACACAGCGTGACCCTAAATTTTACTATGTATGCCTATGCGAAATAGAGTGTTCTGAGATGCTTAAAATGAAGAAATAAGCGTTCTAAAATGCTTTAAAAATTAAAAGACATCTTTCAATGGTTAACTAACGCAAGGCGCAATATCAGACCTTAATATTGAACCATAATATTTATATTGGACCAGGTAATATATTACAGGGTAATAGTGTACCCTAGCACAGGAAATAATTATAGGTCAATTAGGGGGTACACTATGTATATTTTAAATAGTGCATTAAAACAAGGAAATACGAAGACACTTTTCTATGTTAACGAACGGCACGGTATCGGACCTTAATATTGACCTATAATTTTTAAATTGGACCACGTATTATATTACAGGGTTACAGTGTACCCTACCACAGGAAATAATTATAGGTCAATTAGGGGGTACACAGAGTGATCCCAAAGTTTACTATGTATGCCGATGCGAAATAAAGTGCTCTGAGAAGCTTAAAATGAGGAAATAAGCGTTCTAAAATGCTTTAAAAATTCAAAGACATTTTTCTATGTTAACTAACGGCACGGTATCGGACCTTAATATTGACCTATAATTTTTAAATTGGACCACTTATTATATTACAGGGTAGTAGTGTACCCTATCACAGGAAATAATTATAGGTCATTTAGGGGGTACACTATGTATATTTTAAATAGTGCATTAAAACAAGGAAATACGAAGACACTTTTCTATTTTAACTAACGGCACGGAATCGGACCTTAATATTGACCTATAATTTTTAAATTGTACCACGTATTATATTATAGGGTAATAGTGTACTTTACCACAGGAAATAATTATAGGTCAATTAGGTGGTACACAGCGTGACCCTAAAGTTTACTATGTATGCCTATGCGAAATAGAGTGTTCTGAGAAGCTTAAAATGAAGAAATAAGCGTTCTAAAATGCTTTAAAAATTCAAAGACATCTTTCAATGGTTAACTAACGCAAGGCGCGATATCAGACCTTAATATGGAACCATAATATTTCAATTGGACCAGGTATTATATTACAGGGTAATAGTGTACCCTACAACAGGATATAATTATAGGTCAATTAGGGGGTACACTATGTATATTTTAAATAGTGCATTAAAACAAGAAAATACGAAGACACTTTTCTATGTTAACTAACGGCACGGTATCGGACCTTAATATTGACCTATAAATTTTAAATTGGACCACGTATTATATTACAGGGTTATAGTGTACCCTACCACAGGAAATAATTATAGGTCAATTAGGGGGTACACAGAGTGACCTTAAAGTTTACTATGTATGCCTATGCAAAATAAAGTGTTCTGAGAAGCTTAAAATGAGGAAATAAGCGTTCTAAAATGCTTTAAAAATTCAAAGACATTTTTCTATGTTAACTAACGGCACGGTATCGGACCTAAATATTGACCTATAATTTTTAAATTGGACCACGTATTATATTACAGGGTAATAGTGTACCCTACCACAGGAAATAATTATAGGTCATTTAGGGGGTACACAGCGTGACCCTAAATTTTAGTATGTATGCCTATGCGAAATAGAGTGTTCTGAGATGCTTAGAATGAAGAAATAAGCGTTCTAAAATGCTTTAAAAATTCAAAGACATCTCTCAATGGTTAACTAACGCAAGGCGCGATATCAGACCTTAATATGGAACCATAATATTTAAATTGGACCAGGTATTATATTACAGGGTAATAGTGTACCCTACAACAGGAAATAATTATAGATCAATTAGGGGGTACACTATGTATATTTTTAATAGTGCATTAAAACAAGGATATTCGAAGACTCTTTTCTATGTTAACTAACGTCACGGTATCGGACCTTAATATTGACCTAAAATTTTTAAATTGGGCCACGTATTATATTACAGGGTGATAGTGTACCCTACCACGGAAAATAATTATAGGTCAATTAGGGGGTACACAGCGTGACCCTAAAGGTTACTATGTATGCCTATGCGAAATAAAGTGTTCTGAGAAGCTTAAAATGAGGAAATAAGCGTTCTAAAATGCTTTAAAAATTCAAAGACATTTTTCTATGTTAACTAACGGCACGGTATCGGACCTTAATATTGACCTATAATTTTTAAATTAGACCACGTATTATATTACAGGGTAATAGTGTACCCTACCACAGGAAATAATTATAGGTCAATTAGGGGGTGCACAGCGTGACCCTAAAGTTTACTAAGTATGCCTATGCGAAATAGAGTGTTCTGAGAAGCTGAAAATGAAGAAATAAGCGTTCTAAAATGCTTTAAAAATTCAAAGACATCTTTCAATGGTTAACTAACGCAAGGCGCAATATCAGACCTTAATATTGACCTATAATTTTTAAATTGGACCACGTATTATATTACAGGGTTATAGTGTACCCTACCAAAAGAAATAATTATAGGTCAATTAGGCGGTACACAGCGTGACACTAAAGTTTACTATGTATGCCTATGCGAAATAAAGAGTTCTGAGAAGCTTAAAATGAGGAAATAAGCGTTCTAAAATGCTTTAAAAATTCATAGACATTTTTCTATGTTAACTAACGGTACGGTATTGGACCTTAATATTGACCTATAATTTTTAAATTGGACCACGTATTATATTACAGGGTAATATTGTTCCCTACCACGGGAAATAATTATAGGTCACTTAGGGGGTACACAGCGTGACCCTAAAGTTTACTATGTATGCCTACGCGAAATAAAGTGTTCTGAGAAGCTTAAAATGAAGAAATATGCGTTCTAAAATGCTTTTAAAATTCAAAGACATCTTTCAATGGTTAACTAGCGCAAGGCGCAATATCAGACCTTAATATTGACCCATAATATTTAAATTGGACCAGGTATTATATTACAGGGTAATAGTGTACCCTACCACAGGAAATAATTATAGGTCAATTAGGGGGTACACTATGTATATTTTAAACAGTGCATTAAAACAAGGAAATTCGAGGACACTTTTCTATGTTAACTAACGGCACGGTATCGGACCTTAATATTGACCTAAAATTTTTAAATTGAACCACCTATTATATTACAGGGTTATAGTGTACCCTACCACGTAAAATAATTATAGGTTAATTAGGGGGTACACAGCGTGACCCTAAAGTTTACTATGTATGCCTATGCGAAATAAAGTGTTCTGAGAAGCTTAAAATGAGGAAATAAGCGTTCTAAAATGCTTTAAAAATTCAAAGACATTTTTCTATGTTAACTAACGGCACGGTATCGGACCTTAATATTGACCTATAATTTTTAAATTGGGCCACGTATTATATTACAGTGTAATAGTGTACCCTACCACTGGAAATAATTATAGGTCAATTAGGGGGTACACTGTGTATATTTTAAATAGTGCATTAAAAGAAGGAAATACGAAGACACTTTTCTATGTTAACTAACGGCACGGTATCGGACCTTAATATTGACCTATAATTTTTAAATTGGGCCACGTATTATATTACAGGGTAATAGTGTACCTTACCACATGAAATAATTATAGGTCAATTAGGTGGTACACAGCGTGACCCTAAAGTTTACTATGTATGCCTATGCGAAATAGAGTGTTCTGAGAAGCTTAAAATAAAGAAATAAGCGTTCTAAAATGCTTTAAAAATTCAAAGACATCTTTCAATGGTTAACAAACGCAAGGCGCGATATCAGACCTTAATATAGAACCATAATATTTCAATTGGACCAGGTATTATATTACAGGGTAATTGTGTACCCTACCACAGGAAATAATTATAGGTCATTTAGGGGGTACACTATGAATATTTTAAATAGTGCATTAAAACAAGGAAATACGAAGACACTTTTCTATGTTAACTAACGGCACGGTATCGGACCTTAATATTGACCTATAATTTTTAAATTGTACCACGTATTATATTACAGGGTAATAGTGTACCTTACCACAGGAAATAATTATAGGTCAATTAGGGGGTACACAGCGTTACCCTAAAGTTTACTATGTATGCCTATGCGAAATAGAGTGTTCTGAGAAGCTTAAAATGAAGAAATAAGCATTCTAAAATGCTTTAAAAATTCAAAGACATCTTTCAATGGTTAACTAACGCAAGGCGCAATATCAGACCTTAATATTGACCTATAATTTTTAAATTGGACCACGTATTATATTACAGGGTAATAGTGTACCCAACCACAGGAAATAATTATAGGTCAATTAGGGGGTACACAGCGTGACCCTAAAGTTTACTTTGTATGCCTATGCGAAATAGAGTGTTCTGAGAAGCTTAAAATGAAGAAATAAGCGTTCTAAAATGCTTTAAAAATTCAAAGACATCTTTCAATGGTTAGCTAACGCAAGGCGCATCATCAGACCTTAATATTGACCTATAATTTTTAAATTGGACCACGTATTATATTACAGGGTTATAGTGTACCCTTCCACAGGAAATAATTATAGGTCAATTAGGGGGTACACAGCGTGACACTAAAGTTTACTATGTATGCCTATGCGAAATAAAGAGTTCTGAGAAGCTTAAAATGAGGAAATAAGCGTTCTAAAATGCTTTAAAAATTCAAAGACATTTTTCTATGTTAACTAACGGTACGGTATCGGACCTTAATATTGACCTATAATTTTTAAATTCGACCACGTATTATATTACAGGGTAATATTGTTCCCTACCACGAGAAATAATTATAGGTCACTTAGGGGGTACACTGCGTGACCCTAAAGTTTACTATGTATGCCTATGCGAAATAAAGTGTTCAGAGAAGCTTAAAATGAAGAAATATGCGTTCTAAAATGCTTTTAAAATTCAAAGACATCTTTCAATGGTTAACTAGCGCAAGGCGCAATATCAGACCTTAATATTGACCCATAATATTTAAATTGGACCAGGTATTATATTACAGGGTAATAGTGTACCCTACCACAGGAAATAATTATAGGTCAATTAGGGGGTACACTATGTATATTTTAAATAGTGCATTAAAACAAGGAAATTCGAAGACACTTTTCTATGTTAACTAACGGCACGGTATCGGACCTTAATATTGACCTATAATTTTTAAATTGGACCACGTATTATATTACAGTGTTATAGTGTACCCTACTACAGGAAATAATTATAGGTCAATTAGGGGGTACACAGCGTGACCCTAAAGTTTACTATGTATGCCTATGCGAAATAAAGTGTTCTGAGAAGCTTAAAATGAGGAAATAAGCGTTCTAAAATGCTTTAAAAATTCAAAGACATTTTTCTATGTTAACTAACGGCACGGTATCGGACCTTAATATTGACCTATAATTTTTAAATTGGGCCACGTATTATATTACAGTGTAATAGTGTACCCTACCACAGGAAATAATTATAGGTCAATTAGGGGGTACACTGTGTATATTTTAAATAGTGCATTAAAAGAAGGAAATACGAAGACACTTTTCTATGTTAACTAACGGCACGGTATCGGACCTTAATATTGACCTATAATTTTTAAATTGGGCCACGTATTATATTACAGGGTAATAGTGTACCTTACCACAGGAAATAATTATAGGTCAATTAGGTGGTAAACAGCGTGACCCTAAAGTTAACTATGTATGCCTATGCGAAATAGAGTGTTCTGAGAAGCTTAAAATGAAGAAATAAGCGTTCTAAAATGCTTTACAAATTCAAAGACATCTTTCAATGGTTAACTAACGCAAGGCGCGATATCAGACCTTAATATGGAACCATAATATTTCAATTGGACCAGGTATTATATTACAGGGTGATAGTGTACCCTACAACAGGAAATAATTATAGGTCAATTAGGGGGTACACTATGTATATTTTAAATAGTGCATTAAAACAAGAAAATACGAAGACACTTTTCTATGTTAACTAACGGCAGGGTATCGGACCTTAATATTGACCTATAATTTTTAAATTGGACCACGTATTATATTACAGGGTTATAGTGTACCCTACCACAGGAAATAATTATAGGTCAATTAGGGGGTACACAGAGTGACCCTAAAGTTTACTATGTATGCCTATGCGAAATAAAGTGTTCTGAGAAGCTTAAAATGAGGAAATAAGCGTTCTAAAATGCTTTAAAAATTCAAAGACATTTTTCTATGTTAACTAACGGCACGGTATCGGACCTTAATATTGACCTATAATTTTTAAATTGGACCACGTATTATATTACAGGGTAATAGTGTACCCTACCACAGGAAATAATTATAGGTCATTTAGGGGGTACACAGCGTGACCCTAAATTTTACTATGTATGCCTATGCGAAATAGAGTGTTCTGAGATGCTTAAAATGAAGAAATAAGCGTTCTAAAATGCTTTAAAAATTCAAAGACATCTTTCAATGGTTAACTAACGCAAGGCGAGATATCAGACCTTAATATGGAACCATAATATTTAAATTGGACCAGGTATTATATTACAGGGTAATAGTGTACCCTACAATAGGAAATAATTATAGGTCAATTAGGGGGTACACTATGTATATTTTAAATAGTGCATTAAAACAAGGAAATTCGAAGACTCTTTTCTATGTTAACTAACGGCACGGTATCAGACCTTAATATTGACCTAAAATTTTTAAATTGGGCCACGTATTATATTACAGGGTGATAGTGTACCCTACCACGGAAAATAATTATAGGTCAATTAGGGGGTGCACAGCGTGACCCTAAAGTTTACTATGTATGCCTATGCGAAATAAAGTGTTCTGAGAAGCTTAAAATGAGGAAATAAGCGTTCTAAAATGCTTTAAAAAATCAAAGACATTTTTCTATGTTAACTAACGGCACGGTATCGGACCTTAATATTGACCTATAATTTTTAAATTGGACCACGTATTATATTACAGGGTAATAGTGTACCCTACCACAGGAAATAATTATAGGTCATTTAGGGGGTACACAGCGTGATCCTAAATTTTACTATGTATGCCTAGGCGAAATAGAGTGTTCTGAGAAGCTTAAAATGAAGAAATAAGCGTTCTAAAATGCTTTAAAAATTCAAAGACATCTTTCAATGGTTAACTAACGCAAGGCGCGATATCAGATCTTAATATTGACCCATAATATTTAAATTGGATCAGGTATTATATTATAGGGTAATAGTGTACCCTACCACAGGAAATAATTATAGGTCATTTAGGAGGTACACTATGAATATTTTAAATAGTGCATTAAAACAAGGAAATACGAAGACACTTTTCTATGTTAACTAACGGCACGGTATCGGACCTTAATATTGACCTATAATTTTTAAATTGTACCACGTATTATATTACAGGGTAATAGTGTACCTTACCACAGGAAATAATTATAGGTCAATTAGGGGGTACACAGCGTTACCCTAAAGTTTACTATGTATGCCTATGCGAAATAGAGTGTTCTGAGAAGCTTAAAATGAAGAAATAAGCGTTCTAAAATGCTTTAAAAATTCAAAGACATCTTTCAATGGTTACCTAACGCAAGGCGCAATATCAGACCTTAATATTGACCTATAATTTTTAAATTGGACCACGTATTATATTACAGGGTAATAGTGTACCCTACCACAGGAAATAATTATAGGTCAATTAGGGGGTACACAGCGTGACCCTAAAGTTTACTTTGTATGCCTATGCGAAATAGAGTGTTCTGAGAAGCTTAAAATGAAGAAATAAGCGTTCTAAAATGCTTTAAAAATTCAAAGACATCTTTCAATGGTTAGCTAACGCAAGGCGCAATATCAGACCTTAATATTGACCTATAATTTTTAAATTGGACCACGTATTATATTACAGGGTTATAGTGTACCCTTCCACAGGAAATAATTATAGGTCAATTAGGGGGTACACAGCGTGACACTAAAGTTTACTATGTATGCCTATGCGAAATAAAGAGTTCTGAGAAGCTTAAAATGAGGAAATAAGCGTTCTAAAATGCTTTAAAAATTCAAAGACATTTTTCTATGTTAACTAACGGTACGGTATCGGACCTTAATATTGACCTATAATTTTTAAATTCGACCACGTATTATATTACAGGGTAATATTGTTCCCTACCACGAGAAATAATTATAGGTCACTTAGGGGGTACACTGCGTGACCCTAAATTTTACTATGTATGCCTATGCGAAATAGAGTGTTCTGAGAAGCTTAAAATGAAGAAATAAGCGTTCTAAAATGCTTTAAAAATTCAAAGACATCTTTCAATGGTTAACTAACGCAAGGCGAGATATCAGACCTTAATATGGAACCATAATATTTAAATTGGACCAGGTATTATATTACAGGGTAATAGTGTACCCTACAATAGGAAATAATTATAGGTCAATTAGGGGGTACACTATGTATATTTTAAATAGTGCATTAAAACAAGGAAATTCGAAGACTCTTTTCTATGTTAACTAACGGCACGGTATCAGACCTTAATATTGACCTAAAATTTTTAAATTGGGCCACGTATTATATTACAGGGTGATAGTGTACCCTACCACGGAAAATAATTATAGGTCAATTAGGGGGTGCACAGCGTGACCCTAAAGTTTACTATGTATGCCTATGCGAAATAAAGTGTTCTGAGAAGCTTAAAATGAGGAAATAAGCGTTCTAAAATGCTTTAAAAAATCAAAGACATTTTTCTATGTTAACTAACGGCACGGTATCGGACCTTAATATTGACCTATAATTTTTAAATTGGACCACGTATTATATTACAGGGTAATAGTGTACCCTACCACAGGAAATAATTATAGGTCATTTAGGGGGTACACAGCGTGATCCTAAATTTTACTATGTATGCCTAGGCGAAATAGAGTGTTCTGAGAAGCTTAAAATGAAGAAATAAGCGTTCTAAAATGCTTTAAAAATTCAAAGACATCTTTCAATGGTTAACTAACGCAAGGCGCGATATCAGACCTTAATATTGACCCATAATATTTAAATTGGATCAGGTATTATATTATAGGGTAATAGTGTACCCTACCCTAGGAAATAATTATAGGTCATTTAGGAGGTACACTATGAATATTTTAAATAGTGCATTAAAACAAGGAAATACGAAGACACTTTTCTATGTTAACTAACGGCACGGTATCGGACCTTAATATTGACCTATAATTTTTAAATTGTACCACGTATTATATTACAGGGTAATAGTGTACCTTACCACAGGAAATAATTATAGGTCAATTAGGGGGTACACAGCGTTACCCTAAAGTTTACTATGTATGCCTATGCGAAATAGAGTGTTCTGAGAAGCTTAAAATGAAGAAATAAGCGTTCTAAAATGCTTTAAAAATTCAAAGACATCTTTCAATGGTTACCTAACGCAAGGCGCAATATCAGACCTTAATATTGACCTATAATTTTTAAATTGGACCACGTATTATATTACAGGGTAATAGTGTACCCTACCACAGGAAATAATTATAGGTCAATTAGGGGGTACACAGCGTGACCCTAAAGTTTACTTTGTATGCCTATGCGAAATAGAGTGTTCTGAGAAGCTTAAAATGAAGAAATAAGCGTTCTAAAATGCTTTAAAAATTCAAAGACATCTTTCAATGGTTAGCTAACGCAAGGCGCAATATCAGACCTTAATATTGACCTATAATTTTTAAATTGGACCACGTATTATATTACAGGGTTATAGTGTACCCTTCCACAGGAAATAATTATAGGTCAATTAGGGGGTACACAGCGTGACACTAAAGTTTACTATGTATGCCTATGCGAAATAAAGAGTTCTGAGAAGCTTAAAATGAGGAAATAAGCGTTCTAAAATGCTTTAAAAATTCAAAGACATTTTTCTATGTTAACTAACGGTACGGTATCGGACCTTAATATTGACCTATAATTTTTAAATTCGACCACGTATTATATTACAGGGTAATATTGTTCCCTACCACGAGAAATAATTATAGGTCACTTAGGGGGTACACTGCGTGACCCTAAATTTTACTATGTATGCCTATGCGAAATAAAGTGTTCAGAGAAGCTTAAAATGAAGAAATATGCGTTCTAAAATGCTTTTAAAATTCAAAGACATCTTTCAATGGTTAACTAGCGCAAGGCGCAATATCAGACCTTAATATTGACCCATAATATTTAAATTGGACCAGGTATTATATTACAGTGTAATAGTGTACCCTACCACAGGAAATAATTATAGGTCAATTAGGGCGTACACAACGTGACCCTAAAGTTTACTATGTATGCCTATGCGAAATAAAGTGTTCTGAGAAGCTTAAAATGAGGAAATAAGCGTTCTAAAATGCTTTAAAAATTCAAAGACATTTTTCTATGTTAACTAACGGCACGGTATCGGACCTTAATATTGACCTATAATTTTTAAATTGGGCCACGTATTATATTACAGTGTAATAGTGTACCCTACCACTGGAAATAATTATAGGTCAATTAGGGGGTACACTGTGTATATTTTAAATAGTGCATTAAAAGAAGGAAATACGAAGACACTTTTCTATGTTAACTAACGGCACGGTATCGGACCTTAATATTGACCTATAATTTTTAAATTGGGCCACGTATTATATTACAGGGTAATAGTGTACCTTACCACATGAAATAATTATAGGTCAATTAGGTGGTACACAGCGTGACCCTAAAGTTTACTATGTATGCCTATGCGAAATAGAGTGTTCTGAGAAGCTTAAAATAAAGAAATAAGCGTTCTAAAATGCTTTAAAAATTCAAAGACATCTTTCAATGGTTAACAAACGCAAGGCGCGATATCAGACCTTAATATAGAACCATAATATTTCAATTGGACCAGGTATTATATTACAGGGTAATTGTGTACCCTACCACAGGAAATAATTATAGGTCATTTAGGGGGTACACTATGAATATTTTAAATAGTGCATTAAAACAAGGAAATACGAAGACACTTTTCTATGTTAACTAACGGCACGGTATCGGACCTTAATATTGACCTATAATTTTTAAATTGTACCACGTATTATATTACAGGGTAATAGTGTACCTTACCACAGGAAATAATTATAGGTCAATTAGGGGGTACACAGCGTTACCCTAAAGTTTACTATGTATGCCTATGCGAAATAGAGTGTTCTGAGAAGCTTAAAATGAAGAAATAAGCGTTCTAAAATGCTTTAAAAATTCAAAGACATCTTTCAATGGTTAACTAACGCAAGGCGAGATATCAGACCTTAATATGGAACCATAATATTTAAATTGGACCAGGTATTATATTACAGGGTAATAGTGTACCCTACAATAGGAAATAATTATAGGTCAATTAGGGGGTACACTATGTATATTTTAAATAGTGCATTAAAACAAGGAAATTCGAAGACTCTTTTCTATGTTAACTAACGGCACGGTATCAGACCTTAATATTGACCTAAAATTTTTAAATTGGGCCACGTATTATATTACAGGGTGATAGTGTACCCTACCACGGAAAATAATTATAGGTCAATTAGGGGGTGCACAGCGTGACCCTAAAGTTTACTATGTATGCCTATGCGAAATAAAGTGTTCTGAGAAGCTTAAAATGAGGAAATAAGCGTTCTAAAATGCTTTAAAAAATCAAAGACATTTTTCTATGTTAACTAACGGCACGGTATCGGACCTTAATATTGACCTATAATTTTTAAATTGGACCACGTATTATATTACAGGGTAATAGTGTACCCTACCACAGGAAATAATTATAGGTCATTTAGGGGGTACACAGCGTGATCCTAAATTTTACTATGTATGCCTAGGCGAAATAGAGTGTTCTGAGAAGCTTAAAATGAAGAAATAAGCGTTCTAAAATGCTTTAAAAATTCAAAGACATCTTTCAATGGTTAACTAACGCAAGGCGCGATATCAGACCTTAATATTGACCCATAATATTTAAATTGGATCAGGTATTATATTATAGGGTAATAGTGTACCCTACCCTAGGAAATAATTATAGGTCATTTAGGAGGTACACTATGAATATTTTAAATAGTGCATTAAAACAAGGAAATACGAAGACACTTTTCTATGTTAACTAACGGCACGGTATCGGACCTTAATATTGACCTATAATTTTTAAATTGTACCACGTATTATATTACAGGGTAATAGTGTACCTTACCACAGGAAATAATTATAGGTCAATTAGGGGGTACACAGCGTTACCCTAAAGTTTACTATGTATGCCTATGCGAAATAGAGTGTTCTGAGAAGCTTAAAATGAAGAAATAAGCGTTCTAAAATGCTTTAAAAATTCAAAGACATCTTTCAATGGTTACCTAACGCAAGGCGCAATATCAGACCTTAATATTGACCTATAATTTTTAAATTGGACCACGTATTATATTACAGGGTAATAGTGTACCCTACCACAGGAAATAATTATAGGTCAATTAGGGGGTACACAGCGTGACCCTAAAGTTTACTTTGTATGCCTATGCGAAATAGAGTGTTCTGAGAAGCTTAAAATGAAGAAATAAGCGTTCTAAAATGCTTTAAAAATTCAAAGACATCTTTCAATGGTTAGCTAACGCAAGGCGCAATATCAGACCTTAATATTGACCTATAATTTTTAAATTGGACCACGTATTATATTACAGGGTTATAGTGTACCCTTCCACAGGAAATAATTATAGGTCAATTAGGGGGTACACAGCGTGACACTAAAGTTTACTATGTATGCCTATGCGAAATAAAGAGTTCTGAGAAGCTTAAAATGAGGAAATAAGCGTTCTAAAATGCTTTAAAAATTCAAAGACATTTTTCTATGTTAACTAACGGTACGGTATCGGACCTTAATATTGACCTATAATTTTTAAATTCGACCACGTATTATATTACAGGGTAATATTGTTCCCTACCACGAGAAATAATTATAGGTCACTTAGGGGGTACACTGCGTGACCCTAAATTTTACTATGTATGCCTATGCGAAATAAAGTGTTCAGAGAAGCTTAAAATGAAGAAATATGCGTTCTAAAATGCTTTTAAAATTCAAAGACATCTTTCAATGGTTAACTAGCGCAAGGCGCAATATCAGACCTTAATATTGACCCATAATATTTAAATTGGACCAGGTATTATATTACAGTGTAATAGTGTACCCTACCACAGGAAATAATTATAGGTCAATTAGGGCGTACACAACGTGACCCTAAAGTTTACTATGTATGCCTATGCGAAATAAAGTGTTCTGAGAAGCTTAAAATGAGGAAATAAGCGTTCTAAAATGCTTTAAAAATTCAAAGACATTTTTCTATGTTAACTAACGGCACGGTATCGGACCTTAATATTGACCTATAATTTTTAAATTGGGCCACGTATTATATTACAGTGTAATAGTGTACCCTACCACTGGAAATAATTATAGGTCAATTAGGGGGTACACTGTGTATATTTTAAATAGTGCATTAAAAGAAGGAAATACGAAGACACTTTTCTATGTTAACTAACGGCACGGTATCGGACCTTAATATTGACCTATAATTTTTAAATTGGGCCACGTATTATATTACAGGGTAATAGTGTACCTTACCACATGAAATAATTATAGGTCAATTAGGTGGTACACAGCGTGACCCTAAAGTTTACTATGTATGCCTATGCGAAATAGAGTGTTCTGAGAAGCTTAAAATAAAGAAATAAGCGTTCTAAAATGCTTTAAAAATTCAAAGACATCTTTCAATGGTTAACAAACGCAAGGCGCGATATCAGACCTTAATATAGAACCATAATATTTCAATTGGACCAGGTATTATATTACAGGGTAATTGTGTACCCTACCACAGGAAATAATTATAGGTCATTTAGGGGGTACACTATGAATATTTTAAATAGTGCATTAAAACAAGGAAATACGAAGACACTTTTCTATGTTAACTAACGGCACGGTATCGGACCTTAATATTGACCTATAATTTTTAAATTGTACCACGTATTATATTACAGGGTAATAGTGTACCTTACCACAGGAAATAATTATAGGTCAATTAGGGGGTACACAGCGTTACCCTAAAGTTTACTATGTATGCCTATGCGAAATAGAGTGTTCTGAGAAGCTTAAAATGAAGAAATAAGCATTCTAAAATGCTTTAAAAATTCAAAGACATCTTTCAATGGTTAACTAACGCAAGGCGCAATATCAGACCTTAATATTGACCTATAATTTTTAAATTGGACCACGTATTATATTACAGGGTAATAGTGTACCCAACCACAGGAAATAATTATAGGTCAATTAGGGGGTACACAGCGTGACCCTAAAGTTTACTTTGTATGCCTATGCGAAATAGAGTGTTCTGAGAAGCTTAAAATGAAGAAATAAGCGTTCTAAAATGCTTTAAAAATTCAAAGACATCTTTCAATGGTTAGCTAACGCAAGGCGCATCATCAGACCTTAATATTGACCTATAATTTTTAAATTGGACCACGTATTATATTACAGGGTTATAGTGTACCCTTCCACAGGAAATAATTATAGGTCAATTAGGGGGTTCACAGCGTGACACTAAAGTTTACTATGTATGCCTATGCGAAATAAAGAGTTCTGAGAAGCTTAAAATGAGGAAATAAGCGTTCTAAAATGCTTTAAAAATTCAAAGACATTTTTCTATGTTAACTAACGGTACGGTATCGGACCTTAATATTGACCTATAATTTTTAAATTCGACCACGTATTATATTACAGGGTAATATTGTTCCCTACCACGAGAAATAATTATAGGTCACTTAGGGGGTACACTGCGTGACCCTAAAGTTTACTATGTATGCCTATGCGAAATAAAGTGTTCAGAGAAGCTTAAAATGAAGAAATATGCGTTCTAAAATGCTTTTAAAATTCAAAGACATCTTTCAATGGTTAACTAGCGCAAGGCGCAATATCAGACCTTAATATTGACCCATAATATTTAAATTGGACCAGGTATTATATTACAGGGTAATAGTGTACCCTACCACAGGAAATAATTATAGGTCAATTAGGGGGTACACTATGTATATTTTAAATAGTGCATTAAAACAAGGAAATTCGAAGACACTTTTCTATGTTAACTAACGGCACGGTATCGGACCTTAATATTGACCTATAATTTTTAAATTGGACCACGTATTATATTACAGTGTTATAGTGTACCCTACTACAGGAAATAATTATAGGTCAATTAGGGGGTACACAGCGTGACCCTAAAGTTTACTATGTATGCCTATGCGAAATAAAGTGTTCTGAGAAGCTTAAAATGAGGAAATAAGCGTTCTAAAATGCTTTAAAAATTCAAAGACATTTTTCTATGTTAACTAACGGCACGGTATCGGACCTTAATATTGACCTATAATTTTTAAATTGGGCCACGTATTATATTACAGTGTAATAGTGTACCCTACCACAGGAAATAATTATAGGTCAATTAGGGGGTACACTGTGTATATTTTAAATAGTGCATTAAAAGAAGGAAATACGAAGACACTTTTCTATGTTAACTAACGGCACGGTATCGGACCTTAATATTGACCTATAATTTTTAAATTGGGCCACGTATTATATTACAGGGTAATAGTGTACCTTACCACAGGAAATAATTATAGGTCAATTAGGTGGTAAACAGCGTGACCCTAAAGTTAACTATGTATGCCTATGCGAAATAGAGTGTTCTGAGAAGCTTAAAATGAAGAAATAAGCGTTCTAAAATGCTTTACAAATTCAAAGACATCTTTCAATGGTTAACTAACGCAAGGCGCGATATCAGACCTTAATATGGAACCATAATATTTCAATTGGACCAGGTATTATATTACAGGGTGATAGTGTACCCTACAACAGGAAATAATTATAGGTCAATTAGGGGGTACACTATGTATATTTTAAATAGTGCATTAAAACAAGAAAATACGAAGACACTTTTCTATGTTAACTAACGGCAGGGTATCGGACCTTAATATTGACCTATAATTTTTAAATTGGACCACGTATTATATTACAGGGTTATAGTGTACCCTACCACAGGAAATAATTATAGGTCAATTAGGGGGTACACAGAGTGACCCTAAAGTTTACTATGTATGCCTATGCGAAATAAAGTGTTCTGAGAAGCTTAAAATGAGGAAATAAGCGTTCTAAAATGCTTTAAAAATTCAAAGACATTTTTCTATGTTAACTAACGGCACGGTATCGGACCTTAATATTGACCTATAATTTTTAAATTGGACCACGTATTATATTACAGGGTAATAGTGTACCCTACCACAGGAAATAATTATAGGTCATTTAGGGGGTACACAGCGTGACCCTAAATTTTACTATGTATGCCTATGCGAAATAGAGTGTTCTGAGATGCTTAAAATGAAGAAATAAGCGTTCTAAAATGCTTTAAAAATTCAAAGACATCTTTCAATGGTTAACTAACGCAAGGCGAGATATCAGACCTTAATATGGAACCATAATATTTAAATTGGACCAGGTATTATATTACAGGGTAATAGTGTACCCTACAATAGGAAATAATTATAGGTCAATTAGGGGGTACACTATGTATATTTTAAATAGTGCATTAAAACAAGGAAATTCGAAGACTCTTTTCTATGTTAACTAACGGCACGGTATCAGACCTTAATATTGACCTAAAATTTTTAAATTGGGCCACGTATTATATTACAGGGTGATAGTGTACCCTACCACGGAAAATAATTATAGGTCAATTAGGGGGTGCACAGCGTGACCCTAAAGTTTACTATGTATGCCTATGCGAAATAAAGTGTTCTGAGAAGCTTAAAATGAGGAAATAAGCGTTCTAAAATGCTTTAAAAAATCAAAGACATTTTTCTATGTTAACTAACGGCACGGTATCGGACCTTAATATTGACCTATAATTTTTAAATTGGACCACGTATTATATTACAGGGTAATAGTGTACCCTACCACAGGAAATAATTATAGGTCATTTAGGGGGTACACAGCGTGATCCTAAATTTTACTATGTATGCCTAGGCGAAATAGAGTGTTCTGAGAAGCTTAAAATGAAGAAATAAGCGTTCTAAAATGCTTTAAAAATTCAAAGACATCTTTCAATGGTTAACTAACGCAAGGCGCGATATCAGACCTTAATATTGACCCATAATATTTAAATTGGATCAGGTATTATATTATAGGGTAATAGTGTACCCTACCACAGGAAATAATTATAGGTCATTTAGGAGGTACACTATGAATATTTTAAATAGTGCATTAAAACAAGGAAATACGAAGACACTTTTCTATGTTAACTAACGGCACGGTATCGGACCTTAATATTGACCTATAATTTTTAAATTGTACCACGTATTATATTACAGGGTAATAGTGTACCTTACCACAGGAAATAATTATAGGTCAATTAGGGGGTACACAGCGTTACCCTAAAGTTTACTATGTATGCCTATGCGAAATAGAGTGTTCTGAGAAGCTTAAAATGAAGAAATAAGCGTTCTAAAATGCTTTAAAAATTCAAAGACATCTTTCAATGGTTACCTAACGCAAGGCGCAATATCAGACCTTAATATTGACCTATAATTTTTAAATTGGACCACGTATTATATTACAGGGTAATAGTGTACCCTACCACAGGAAATAATTATAGGTCAATTAGGGGGTACACAGCGTGACCCTAAAGTTTACTTTGTATGCCTATGCGAAATAGAGTGTTCTGAGAAGCTTAAAATGAAGAAATAAGCGTTCTAAAATGCTTTAAAAATTCAAAGACATCTTTCAATGGTTAGCTAACGCAAGGCGCAATATCAGACCTTAATATTGACCTATAATTTTTAAATTGGACCACGTATTATATTACAGGGTTATAGTGTACCCTTCCACAGGAAATAATTATAGGTCAATTAGGGGGTACACAGCGTGACACTAAAGTTTACTATGTATGCCTATGCGAAATAAAGAGTTCTGAGAAGCTTAAAATGAGGAAATAAGCGTTCTAAAATGCTTTAAAAATTCAAAGACATTTTTCTATGTTAACTAACGGTACGGTATCGGACCTTAATATTGACCTATAATTTTTAAATTCGACCACGTATTATATTACAGGGTAATATTGTTCCCTACCACGAGAAATAATTATAGGTCACTTAGGGGGTACACTGCGTGACCCTAAATTTTACTATGTATGCCTATGCGAAATAGAGTGTTCTGAGAAGCTTAAAATGAAGAAATAAGCGTTCTAAAATGCTTTAAAAATTCAAAGACATCTTTCAATGGTTAACTAACGCAAGGCGAGATATCAGACCTTAATATGGAACCATAATATTTAAATTGGACCAGGTATTATATTACAGGGTAATAGTGTACCCTACAATAGGAAATAATTATAGGTCAATTAGGGGGTACACTATGTATATTTTAAATAGTGCATTAAAACAAGGAAATTCGAAGACTCTTTTCTATGTTAACTAACGGCACGGTATCAGACCTTAATATTGACCTAAAATTTTTAAATTGGGCCACGTATTATATTACAGGGTGATAGTGTACCCTACCACGGAAAATAATTATAGGTCAATTAGGGGGTGCACAGCGTGACCCTAAAGTTTACTATGTATGCCTATGCGAAATAAAGTGTTCTGAGAAGCTTAAAATGAGGAAATAAGCGTTCTAAAATGCTTTAAAAAATCAAAGACATTTTTCTATGTTAACTAACGGCACGGTATCGGACCTTAATATTGACCTATAATTTTTAAATTGGACCACGTATTATATTACAGGGTAATAGTGTACCCTACCACAGGAAATAATTATAGGTCATTTAGGGGGTACACAGCGTGATCCTAAATTTTACTATGTATGCCTAGGCGAAATAGAGTGTTCTGAGAAGCTTAAAATGAAGAAATAAGCGTTCTAAAATGCTTTAAAAATTCAAAGACATCTTTCAATGGTTAACTAACGCAAGGCGCGATATCAGACCTTAATATTGACCCATAATATTTAAATTGGATCAGGTATTATATTATAGGGTAATAGTGTACCCTACCCTAGGAAATAATTATAGGTCATTTAGGAGGTACACTATGAATATTTTAAATAGTGCATTAAAACAAGGAAATACGAAGACACTTTTCTATGTTAACTAACGGCACGGTATCGGACCTTAATATTGACCTATAATTTTTAAATTGTACCACGTATTATATTACAGGGTAATAGTGTACCTTACCACAGGAAATAATTATAGGTCAATTAGGGGGTACACAGCGTTACCCTAAAGTTTACTATGTATGCCTATGCGAAATAGAGTGTTCTGAGAAGCTTAAAATGAAGAAATAAGCGTTCTAAAATGCTTTAAAAATTCAAAGACATCTTTCAATGGTTACCTAACGCAAGGCGCAATATCAGACCTTAATATTGACCTATAATTTTTAAATTGGACCACGTATTATATTACAGGGTAATAGTGTACCCTACCACAGGAAATAATTATAGGTCAATTAGGGGGTACACAGCGTGACCCTAAAGTTTACTTTGTATGCCTATGCGAAATAGAGTGTTCTGAGAAGCTTAAAATGAAGAAATAAGCGTTCTAAAATGCTTTAAAAATTCAAAGACATCTTTCAATGGTTAGCTAACGCAAGGCGCAATATCAGACCTTAATATTGACCTATAATTTTTAAATTGGACCACGTATTATATTACAGGGTTATAGTGTACCCTTCCACAGGAAATAATTATAGGTCAATTAGGGGGTACACAGCGTGACACTAAAGTTTACTATGTATGCCTATGCGAAATAAAGAGTTCTGAGAAGCTTAAAATGAGGAAATAAGCGTTCTAAAATGCTTTAAAAATTCAAAGACATTTTTCTATGTTAACTAACGGTACGGTATCGGACCTTAATATTGACCTATAATTTTTAAATTCGACCACGTATTATATTACAGGGTAATATTGTTCCCTACCACGAGAAATAATTATAGGTCACTTAGGGGGTACACTGCGTGACCCTAAATTTTACTATGTATGCCTATGCGAAATAAAGTGTTCAGAGAAGCTTAAAATGAAGAAATATGCGTTCTAAAATGCTTTTAAAATTCAAAGACATCTTTCAATGGTTAACTAGCGCAAGGCGCAATATCAGACCTTAATATTGACCCATAATATTTAAATTGGACCAGGTATTATATTACAGTGTAATAGTGTACCCTACCACAGGAAATAATTATAGGTCAATTAGGGCGTACACAACGTGACCCTAAAGTTTACTATGTATGCCTATGCGAAATAAAGTGTTCTGAGAAGCTTAAAATGAGGAAATAAGCGTTCTAAAATGCTTTAAAAATTCAAAGACATTTTTCTATGTTAACTAACGGCACGGTATCGGACCTTAATATTGACCTATAATTTTTAAATTGGGCCACGTATTATATTACAGTGTAATAGTGTACCCTACCACAGGAAATAATTATAGGTCAATTAGGGGGTACACTATGTATATTTTAAATAGTGCATTAAAAGATGGAAATACGAAGACACTTTTCTATGTTAACTAACGGCACGGTATCGGACCTTAATATTGACCTATAATTTTTAAATTGGGCCACGTATTATATTACAGGGTAATAGTGTACCCTACCACAGGAAATAATTATAGGTCATTTAGGGGGTACACAGCGTGATCCTAAATTTTACTATGTATGCCTATGCGAAATAGAGTGTTCTGAGAAGCTTAAAATAAAGAAATAAGCGTTCTAAAATGCTTTAAAAATTCAAAGACATCTTTCAATGGTTAACTAACGCAAGGCGCGATATCAGACCTTAATATTGACCCATAATATTTAAATTGGACCAGGTATTATATTACAGGGTAATAGTGTACCCTACCACAGGAAATAATTATAGGTCATTTAGGGGGTACACTATGAATATTTTAAATAGTGCATTAAAACAAGGAAATACGAAGACACTTTTCTATGTTAACTAACGGCACGGTATCGGACCTTAATATTGACCTATAATTTTTAAATTGGACCACGTATTATATTACAGGGTTATAGTGTACCCTACCACAGGAAATAATTATAGGTCAATTACGGGGTACACAGAGTGACCCTAAAGTTTACTATGTATGCCTATGCGAAATAGAGTGTTCTGAGAAGCTTAAAATGAAGAAATAAGCGTTCTAAAAGGCTTTAAAAATTCAAAGACATCTTTCAATGGTTAACTAACGCAAGGCGAGATATCAGACCTTAATATGGAACCATAATATTTAAATTGGACCAGGTATTATATTACAGGGTAATAGTGTACCCTACAATAGGAAATAATTATAGGTCAATTATGGGGTACACTATGTATATTTTAAATAGTGCATTAAAACAAGGAAATTCGAAGACTCTTTTCTATGTTAACTAACGGCACGGTATCGGACCTTAATATTGACCTAAAATTTTTAAATTGGGCCACGTATTATATTACAGGGTGATAGTGTACCCTACCACGGAAAATAATTATAGGTCAATTAGGGGGTACACAGCGTGACCCTAAGGGTTACTATATATGCCTATGCGAAATAAAGTGTTCTGAGAAGCTTAAAATGAGGAAATAAGCGTTCTAAAATGCTTTAAAAAATCAAAGACATTTTTCTATGTTAACTAACGGCACGGTATCGGACCTTAATATTGACCTATAATTTTTAAATTGGACCACGTATTATATTACAGGGTAATAGTGTACCCTACCACAGGAAATAATTATAGGTCATTTAGGGGGTACACAGCGTGATCCTAAATTTTACTATGTATGCCTAGGCGAAATAGAGTGTTCTGAGAAGCTTAAAATGAAGAAATAAGCGTTCTAAAATGCTTTAAAAATTCAAAGACATCTTTCAATGGTTAACTAACGCAAGGCGCGATATCAGACCTTAATATTGACCCATAATATTTAAATTGGATCAGGTATTATATTATAGGGTAATAGTGTACCCTACCACAGGAAATAATTATAGGTCATTTAGGAGGTACACTATGAATATTTTAAATAGTGCATTAAAACAAGGAAATACGAAGACACTTTTCTATGTTAACTAACGGCACGGTATCGGACCTTAATATTGACCTATAATTTTTAAATTGTACCACGTATTATATTACAGGGTAATAGTGTACCTTACCACAGGAAATAATTATAGGTCAATTAGGGGGTACACAGCGTTACCCTAAAGTTTACTATGTATGCCTATGCGAAATAGAGTGTTCTGAGAAGCTTAAAATGAAGAAATAAGCGTTCTAAAATGCTTTAAAAATTCAAAGACATCTTTCAATGGTTACCTAACGCAAGGCGCAATATCAGACCTTAATATTGACCTATAATTTTTAAATTGGACCACGTATTATATTACAGGGTAATAGTGTACCCTACCACAGGAAATAATTATAGGTCAATTAGGGGGTACACAGCGTGACCCTAAAGTTTACTTTGTATGCCTATGCGAAATAGAGTGTTCTGAGAAGCTTAAAATGAAGAAATAAGCGTTCTAAAATGCTTTAAAAATTCAAAGACATCTTTCAATGGTTAGCTAACGCAAGGCGCAATATCAGACCTTAATATTGACCTATAATTTTTAAATTGGACCACGTATTATATTACAGGGTTATAGTGTACCCTTCCACAGGAAATAATTATAGGTCAATTAGGGGGTACACAGCGTGACACTAAAGTTTACTATGTATGCCTATGCGAAATAAAGAGTTCTGAGAAGCTTAAAATGAGGAAATAAGCGTTCTAAAATGCTTTAAAAATTCAAAGACATTTTTCTATGTTAACTAACGGTACGGTATCGGACCTTAATATTGACCTATAATTTTTAAATTCGACCACGTATTATATTACAGGGTAATATTGTTCCCTACCACGAGAAATAATTATAGGTCACTTAGGGGGTACACTGCGTGACCCTAAATTTTACTATGTATGCCTATGCGAAATAAAGTGTTCAGAGAAGCTTAAAATGAAGAAATATGCGTTCTAAAATGCTTTTAAAATTCAAAGACATCTTTCAATGGTTAACTAGCGCAAGGCACAATATCAGACCTTAATATTGACCCATAATATTTAAATTGGACCAGGTATTATATTACAGTGTAATAGTGTACCCTACCACAGGAAATAATTATAGGTCAATTAGGGCGTACACAACGTGACCCTAAAGTTTACTATGTATGCCTATGCGAAATAAAGTGTTCTGAGAAGCTTAAAATGAGGAAATAAGCGTTCTAAAATGCTTTAAAAATTCAAAGACATTTTTCTATGTTAACTAACGGCACGGTATCGGACCTTAATATTGACCTATAATTTTTAAATTGGGCCACGTATTATATTACAGTGTAATAGTGTACCCTACCACAGGAAATAATTATAGGTCAATTAGGGGGTACACTATGTATATTTTAAATAGTGCATTAAAAGATGGAAATACGAAGACACTTTTCTATGTTAACTAACGGCACGGTATCGGACCTTAATATTGACCTATAATTTTTAAATTGGGCCACGTATTATATTACAGGGTAATAGTGTACCCTACCACAGGAAATAATTATAGGTCATTTAGGGGGTACACAGCGTGATCCTAAATTTTACTATGTATGCCTTTGCGAAATAGAGTGTTCTGAGAAGCTTAAAATAAAGAAATAAGCGTTCTAAAATGCTTTAAAAATTCAAAGACATCTTTCAATGGTTAACTAACGCAAGGCGCGATATCAGACCTTAATATTGACCCATAATATTTAAATTGGACCAGGTATTATATTACAGGGTAATAGTGTACCCTACCACAGGAAATAATTATAGGTCATTTAGGGGGTACACTATGAATATTTTAAATAGTGCATTAAAACAAGGAAATACGAAGACACTTTTCTATGTTAACTAACGGCACGGTATCGGACCTTAATATTGACCTATAATTTTTAAATTGGACCACGTATTATATTACAGGGTTATAGTGTACCCTACCACAGGAAATAATCATAGGTCAATTACGGGGTACACAGAGTGACCCTAAAGTTTACTATGTATGCCTATGCGAAATAGAGTGTTCTGAGAAGCTTAAAATGAAGAAATAAGCGTTCTAAAAGGCTTTAAAAATTCAAAGACATCTTTCAATGGTTAACTAACGCAAGGCGAGATATCAGACCTTAATATGGAACCATAATATTTAAATTGGACCAGGTATTATATTACAGGGTAATAGTGTACCCTACAATAGGAAATAATTATAGGTCAATTATGGGGTACACTATGTATATTTTAAATAGTGCATTAAAACAAGGAAATTCGAAGACTCTTTTCTATGTTAACTAACGGCACGGTATCGGACCTTAATATTGACCTAAAATTTTTAAATTGGGCCACGTATTATATTACAGGGTGATAGTGTACCCTACCACGGAAAATAATTATAGGTCAATTAGGGGGTACACAGCGTGACCCTAAGGGTTACTATATATGCCTATGCGAAATAAAGTGTTCTGAGAAGCTTAAAATGAGGAAATAAGCGTTCTAAAATGCTTTAAAAAATCAAAGACATTTTTCTATGTTAACTAACGGCACGGTATCGGACCTTAATATTGACCTATAATTTTTAAATTGGACCACGTATTATATTACAGGGTAATAGTGTACCCTACCACAGGAAATAATTATAGGTCATTTAGGGGGTACACAGCGTGATCCTAAATTTTACTATGTATGCCTAGGCGAAATAGAGTGTTCTGAGAAGCTTAAAATGAAGAAATAAGCGTTCTAAAATGCTTTAAAAATTCAAAGACATCTTTCAATGGTTAACTAACGCAAGGCGCGATATCAGACCTTAATATTGACCCATAATATTTAAATTGGATCAGGTATTATATTATAGGGTAATAGTGTACCCTACCACAGGAAATAATTATAGGTCATTTAGGAGGTACACTATGAATATTTTAAATAGTGCATTAAAACAAGGAAATACGAAGACACTTTTCTATGTTAACTAACGGCACGGTATCGGACCTTAATATTGACCTATAATTTTTAAATTGTACCACGTATTATATTACAGGGTAATAGTGTACCTTACCACAGGAAATAATTATAGGTCAATTAGGGGGTACACAGCGTTACCCTAAAGTTTACTATGTATGCCTATGCGAAATAGAGTGTTCTGAGAAGCTTAAAATGAAGAAATAGGCGTTCTAAAATGCTTTAAAAATTCAAAGACATCTTTCAATGGTTACCTAACGCAAGGCGCAATATCAGACCTTAATATTGACCTATAATTTTTAAATTGGACCACGTATTATATTACAGGGTAATAGTGTACCCTACCACAGGAAATAATTATAGGTCAATTAGGGGGTACACAGCGTGACCCTAAAGTTTACTTTGTATGCCTATGCGAAATAGAGTGTTCTGAGAAGCTTAAAATGAAGAAATAAGCGTTCTAAAATGCTTTAAAAATTCAAAGACATCTTTCAATGGTTAGCTAACGCAAGGCGCAATATCAGACCTTAATATTGACCTATAATTTTTAAATTGGACCACGTATTATATTACAGGGTTATAGTGTACCCTTCCACAGGAAATAATTATAGGTCAATTAGGGGGTACACAGCGTGACACTAAAGTTTACTATGTATGCCTATGCGAAATAAAGAGTTCTGAGAAGCTTAAAATGAGGAAATAAGCGTTCTAAAATGCTTTAAAAATTCAAAGACATTTTTCTATGTTAACTAACGGTACGGTATCGGACCTTAATATTGACCTATAATTTTAAATTCGACCACGTATTATATTACAGGGTAATATTGTTCCCTACCACGAGAAATAATTATAGGTCACTTAGGGGGTACACTGCGTGACCCTAAATTTTACTATGTATGCCTATGCGAAATAAAGTGTTCAGAGAAGCTTAAAATGAAGAAATATGCGTTCTAAAATGCTTTTAAAATTCAAAGACATCTTTCAATGGTTAACTAGCGCAAGGCGCAATATCAGACCTTAATATTGACCCATAATATTTAAATTGGACCAGGTATTATATTACAGTGTAATAGTGTACCCTACCACAGGAAATAATTATAGGTCAATTAGGGCGTACACAACGTGACCCTAAAGTTTACTATGTATGCCTATGCGAAATAAAGTGTTCTGAGAAGCTTAAAATGAGGAAATAAGCGTTCTAAAATGCTTTAAAAATTCAAAGACATTTTTCTATGTTAACTAACGGCACGGTATCGGACCTTAATATTGACCTATAATTTTTAAATTGGGCCACGTATTATATTACAGTGTAATAGTGTACCCTACCACAGGAAATAATTATAGGTCAATTAGGGGGTACACTATGTATATTTTAAATAGTGCATTAAAAGATGGAAATACGAAGACACTTTTCTATGTTAACTAACGGCACGGTATCGGACCTTAATATTGACCTATAATTTTTAAATTGGGCCACGTATTATATTACAGGGTAATAGTGTACCCTACCACAGGAAATAATTATAGGTCATTTAGGGGGTACACAGCGTGATCCTAAATTTTACTATGTATGCCTATGCGAAATAGAGTGTTCTGAGAAGCTTAAAATAAAGAAATAAGCGTTCTAAAATGCTTTAAAAATTCAAAGACATCTTTCAATGGTTAACTAACGCAAGGCGCGATATCAGACCTTAATATTGACCCATAATATTTAAATTGGACCAGGTATTATATTACAGGGTAATAGTGTACCCTACCACAGGAAATAATTATAGGTCATTTAGGGGGTACACTATGAATATTTTAAATAGTGCATTAAAACAAGGAAATACGAAGACACTTTTCTATGTTAACTAACGGCACGGTATCGGACCTTAATATTGACCTATAATTTTTAAATTGGACCACGTATTATATTACAGGGTTATAGTGTACCCTACCACAGGAAATAATTATAGGTCAATTACGGGGTACACAGAGTGACCCTAAAGTTTACTATGTATGCCTATGCGAAATAGAGTGTTCTGAGAAGCTTAAAATGAAGAAATAAGCGTTCTAAAAGGCTTTAAAAATTCAAAGACATCTTTCAATGGTTAACTAACGCAAGGCGAGATATCAGACCTTAATATGGAACCATAATATTTAAATTGGACCAGGTATTATATTACAGGGTAATAGTGTACCCTACAATAGGAAATAATTATAGGTCAATTATGGGGTACACTATGTATATTTTAAATAGTGCATTAAAACAAGGAAATTCGAAGACTCTTTTCTATGTTAACTAACGGCACGGTATCGGACCTTAATATTGACCTAAAATTTTTAAATTGGGCCACGTATTATATTACAGGGTGATAGTGTACCCTACCACGGAAAATAATTATAGGTCAATTAGGGGGTACACAGCGTGACCCTAAGGGTTACTATATATGCCTATGCGAAATAAAGTGTTCTGAGAAGCTTAAAATGAGGAAATAAGCGTTCTAAAATGCTTTAAAAATTCAAAGACATTTTTCTATGTTAACTAACGGCACGGTATCGGACCTTAATATTGACCTATAATTTTTAAATTGGACCACGTATTATATTACAGGGTTATAGTGTACCCTACCACAGGAAATAATTATAGGTCAATTAGGGGGTGCACAGCGTGACCCTAAAGTTTACTATGTATGCCTATGCGAAATAGAGTGTTTTGAGAAGCTTAAAATAAAGAAATAAGCTTTCTAAAATGCTTTAAAAATTCAAAGACATCTTTCAATGGTTAACTAACGCAAGGCGCAATATCAGACCTTAATATTGACCTATAATTTTTAAATTGGACCACGTATTATATTACAGGGATATAGTGTACCCTACCACAGGAAATAATTATAGGTCAATTAGGGGGTACACAGCGTGACACTAAAGTTTACTATGTATGCCTATGCGAAATAAAGAGTTCTGAGAAGCTTAAAATGAGGAAATAAGCGTTCTAAAATGCTTTAAAAATTCAAAGACATTTTTCTATGTTTACTAACGGTACGGTATCGGACCTTAATATTGACCTATAAATTTTAAATTGGACCACGTATTATATTACAGGGTAATATTGTTCCCTACCACGGGAAATAATTATAGGTCCTTTAGGGGGTACACAGTGTGACCCTAAAGTTTACTATGTATATGCGTATGCGAAATAAAGTGTTCTGAGAAGCTTAAAATGAAGAAATAAGCGTTCTAAAATGCTTTAAAAACTCAAAGACATCTTTCAATGGTTAACTAACGCAAGGCGCAATATCAGACCTTAATATTGACCCATAATATTTAAATTGGACCAGGTATTATATTACAGGGTAATAGTGTACCCTACCACAGGAAATAATTATAGGTCAATTAGGGGGTTCACTATGTATATTTTAAATAGTGCATTACAACAAGGAAATTCGAAGACACTTTTCTATGTTAACTAACGGCACGGTATCGGACCTTAATATTGACCTATAATTTTTAAATTGGACCACGTATTATATTACAGGGTTATAGTGTACCCTACCACAGGAAATAATTATAGGTCAATTAGGGGGTGCACAGCGTGACCCTAAAGTTTACTATGTATGCCTATGCGAAATAGAGTGTTTTGAGAAGCTTAAAATAAAGAAATAAGCTTTCTAAAATGCTTTAAAAATTCAAAGACATCTTTCAATGGTTAACTAACGCAAGGCACAATATCAGACCTTAATATTGACCTATAATTTTTAAATTGGATGTTTTAATTTCTAAATTGGACCACGTATTATATTACAGGGTAATAGTGTACCCTACCACAGGAAATAATTATAGGTCATTTAGGGGGTACACAGCGTGATCCTAAATTTTACTATGTATGCCTATGCGAAATAGAGTGTTCTGAGAAGCTTAAAATGAAGAAATAAGCGTTCTAAAATGCTTTAAAAATTCAAAGACATCTTTCAATGGTTAACTAACCCAAGGCGGGATATCAGACCTTAATATTGACCCATAATATTTAAATTGGACCAGGTATTATATTACAGGGTAATAGTGTACCCTACCACAGGAAATAATTATAGGTCATTTAGGGGGTACACTATGAATATTTTAAATAGTGCATTAAAACAAGGAAATACGAAGACACTTTTCTATGTTAACTAACGGCACGGTATCGGACCTTAATATTGACCTATAATTTTTAAATTGTACCACGTATTATATTACAGGGTAATAGTGTACCTTACCACAGGAAATAATTATAGGTCAATTAGGGGGTACACAGCGTTACCCTAAAGTTTACTATGTATGCCTATGCGAAATAGAGTGTTCTGAGAAGCTTAAAATGAAGAAATAAGCGTTCTAAAATGCTTTAAAAATTCAAAGACATCTTTCAATGGTTAACTAACGCAAGGCGAGATATCAGACCTTAATATGGAACCATAATATTTAAATTGGACCAGGTATTATATTACAGGGTAATAGTGTACCCTACAATAGGAAATAATTATAGGTCAATTATGGGGTACACTATGTATATTTTAAATAGTGCATTAAAACAAGGAAATTCGAAGACTCTTTTCTATGTTAACTAACGGCACGGTATCGGACCTTAATATTGACCTAAAATTTTTAAATTGGGCCACGTATTATATTACAGGGTGATAGTGTACCCTACCACGGAAAATAATTATAGGTCAATTAGGGGGTACACAGCGTGACCCTAAGGGTTACTATATATGCCTATGCGAAATAAAGTGTTCTGAGAAGCTTAAAATGAGGAAATAAGCGTTCTAAAATGCTTTAAAAAATCAAAGACATTTTTCTATGTTAACTAACGGCACGGTATCGGACCTTAATATTGACCTATAATTTTTAAATTGGACCACGTATTATATTACAGGGTAATAGTGTACCCTACCACAGGAAATAATTATAGGTCATTTAGGGGGTACACAGCGTGATCCTAAATTTTACTATGTATGCCTAGGCGAAATAGAGTGTTCTGAGAAGCTTAAAATGAAGAAATAAGCGTTCTAAAATGCTTTAAAAATTCAAAGACATCTTTCAATGGTTAACTAACGCAAGGCGCGATATCAGACCTTAATATTGACCCATAATATTTAAATTGGATCAGGTATTATATTATAGGGTAATAGTGTACCCTACCACAGGAAATAATTATAGGTCATTTAGGAGGTACACTATGAATATTTTAAATAGTGCATTAAAACAAGGAAATACGAAGACACTTTTCTATGTTAACTAACGGCACGGTATCGGACCTTAATATTGACCTATAATTTTTAAATTGTACCACGTATTATATTACAGGGTAATAGTGTACCTTACCACAGGAAATAATTATAGGTCAATTAGGGGGTACACAGCGTTACCCTAAAGTTTACTATGTATGCCTATGCGAAATAGAGTGTTCTGAGAAGCTTAAAATGAAGAAATAAGCGTTCTAAAATGCTTTAAAAATTCAAAGACATCTTTCAATGGTTACCTAACGCAAGGCGCAATATCAGACCTTAATATTGACCTATAATTTTTAAATTGGACCACGTATTATATTACAGGGTAATAGTGTACCCTACCACAGGAAATAATTATAGGTCAATTAGGGGGTACACAGCGTGACCCTAAAGTTTACTTTGTATGCCTATGCGAAATAGAGTGTTCTGAGAAGCTTAAAATGAAGAAATAAGCGTTCTAAAATGCTTTAAAAATTCAAAGACATCTTTCAATGGTTAGCTAACGCAAGGCGCAATATCAGACCTTAATATTGACCTATAATTTTTAAATTGGACCACGTATTATATTACAGGGTTATAGTGTACCCTTCCACAGGAAATAATTATAGGTCAATTAGGGGGTACACAGCGTGACACTAAAGTTTACTATGTATGCCTATGCGAAATAAAGAGTTCTGAGAAGCTTAAAATGAGGAAATAAGCGTTCTAAAATGCTTTAAAAATTCAAAGACATTTTTCTATGTTAACTAACGGTACGGTATCGGACCTTAATATTGACCTATAATTTTTAAATTCGACCACGTATTATATTACAGGGTAATATTGTTCCCTACCACGAGAAATAATTATAGGTCACTTAGGGGGTACACTGCGTGACCCTAAATTTTACTATGTATGCCTATGCGAAATAAAGTGTTCAGAGAAGCTTAAAATGAAGAAATATGCGTTCTAAAATGCTTTTAAAATTCAAAGACATCTTTCAATGGTTAACTAGCGCAAGGCGCAATATCAGACCTTAATATTGACCCATAATATTTAAATTGGACCAGGTATTATATTACAGTGTAATAGTGTACCCTACCACAGGAAATAATTATAGGTCAATTAGGGCGTACACAACGTGACCCTAAAGTTTACTATGTATGCCTATGCGAAATAAAGTGTTCTGAGAAGCTTAAAATGAGGAAATAAGCGTTCTAAAATGCTTTAAAAATTCAAAGACATTTTTCTATGTTAACTAACGGCACGGTATCGGACCTTAATATTGACCTATAATTTTTAAATTGGGCCACGTATTATATTACAGTGTAATAGTGTACCCTACCACAGGAAATAATTATAGGTCAATTAGGGGGTACACTATGTATATTTTAAATAGTGCATTAAAAGATGGAAATACGAAGACACTTTTCTATGTTAACTAACGGCACGGTATCGGACCTTAATATTGACCTATAATTTTTAAATTGGGCCACGTATTATATTACAGGGTAATAGTGTACCCTACCACAGGAAATAATTATAGGTCATTTAGGGGGTACACAGCGTGATCCTAAATTTTACTATGTATGCCTATGCGAAATAGAGTGTTCTGAGAAGCTTAAAATAAAGAAATAAGCGTTCTAAAATGCTTTAAAAATTCAAAGACATCTTTCAATGGTTAACTAACGCAAGGCGCGATATCAGACCTTAATATTGACCCATAATATTTAAATTGGACCAGGTATTATATTACAGGGTAATAGTGTACCCTACCACAGGAAATAATTATAGGTCATTTAGGGGGTACACTATGAATATTTTAAATAGTGCATTAAAACAAGGAAATACGAAGACACTTTTCTATGTTAACTAACGGCACGGTATCGGACCTTAATATTGACCTATAATTTTTAAATTGGACCACGTATTATATTACAGGGTTATAGTGTACCCTACCACAGGAAATAATTATAGGTCAATTACGGGGTACACAGAGTGACCCTAAAGTTTACTATGTATGCCTATGCGAAATAGAGTGTTCTGAGAAGCTTAAAATGAAGAAATAAGCGTTCTAAAAGGCTTTAAAAATTCAAAGACATCTTTCAATGGTTAACTAACGCAAGGCGAGATATCAGACCTTAATATGGAACCATAATATTTAAATTGGACCAGGTATTATATTACAGGGTAATAGTGTACCCTACAATAGGAAATAATTATAGGTCAATTATGGGGTACACTATGTATATTTTAAATAGTGCATTAAAACAAGGAAATTCGAAGACTCTTTTCTATGTTAACTAACGGCACGGTATCGGACCTTAATATTGACCTAAAATTTTTAAATTGGGCCACGTATTATATTACAGGGTGATAGTGTACCCTACCACGGAAAATAATTATAGGTCAATTAGGGGGTACACAGCGTGACCCTAAGGGTTACTATATATGCCTATGCGAAATAAAGTGTTCTGAGAAGCTTAAAATGAGGAAATAAGCGTTCTAAAATGCTTTAAAAATTCAAAGACATTTTTCTATGTTAACTAACGGCACGGTATCGGACCTTATTATTGACCTATAATTTTTAAATTGGACCACGTATTATATTACAGGGTTATAGTGTACCCTACCACAGGAAATAATTATAGGTCAATTAGGGGGTGCACAGCGTGACCCTAAAGTTTACTATGTATGCCTATGCGAAATAGAGTGTTTTGAGAAGCTTAAAATAAAGAAATAAGCTTTCTAAAATGCTTTAAAAATTCAAAGACATCTTTCAATGGTTAACTAACGCAAGGCGCAATATCAGACCTTAATATTGACCTATAATTTTTAAATTGGACCACGTATTATATTACAGGGATATAGTGTACCCTACCACAGGAAATAATTATAGGTCAATTAGGGGGTACACAGCGTGACACTAAAGTTTACTATGTATGCCTATGCGAAATAAAGAGTTCTGAGAAGCTTAAAATGAGGAAATAAGCGTTCTAAAATGCTTTAAAAATTCAAAGACATTTTTCTATGTTTACTAACGGTACGGTATCGGACCTTAATATTGACCTATAAATTTTAAATTGGACCACGTATTATATTACAGGGTAATATTGTTCCCTACCACGGGAAATAATTATAGGTCCTTTAGGGGGTACACAGTGTGACCCTAAAGTTTACTATGTATATGCGTATGCGAAATAAAGTGTTCTGAGAAGCTTAAAATGAAGAAATAAGCGTTCTAAAATGCTTTAAAAACTCAAAGACATCTTTCAATGGTTAACTAACGCAAGGCGCAATATCAGACCTTAATATTGACCCATAATATTTAAATTGGACCAGGTATTATATTACAGGGTAATAGTGTACCCTACCACAGGAAATAATTATAGGTCAATTAGGGGGT
Organism: Parasteatoda tepidariorum; assembly: GCF_982258835.1. Classification (NCBI taxonomy): domain Eukaryota; kingdom Metazoa; phylum Arthropoda; class Arachnida; order Araneae; family Theridiidae; genus Parasteatoda; species Parasteatoda tepidariorum. The sequence goes on along the minus strand of NW_028257384.1, from coordinate 227,443 downwards.
TCACTATGTATATTTTAAATAGTGCATTACAACAAGGAAATTCGAAGACACTTTTCTATGTTAACTAACGGCACGGTATCGGACCTTAATATTGACCTATAATTTTTAAATTGGACCACGTATTATATTACAGGGTTATAGTGTACCCTACCACAGGAAATAATTATAGGTCAATTAGGGGGTGCACAGCGTGACCCTAAAGTTTACTATGTATGCCTATGCGAAATAGAGTGTTTTGAGAAGCTTAAAATAAAGAAATAAGCTTTCTAAAATGCTTTAAAAATTCAAAGACATCTTTCAATGGTTAACTAACGCAAGGCACAATATCTTCTGACCTTAATATTGACCTATAATTTTTAAATTGGATGTTTTAATTTCTAAATTGGACCACGTATTATATTACAGGGTAATAGTGTACCCTACCACAGGAAATAATTATAGGTCAATTAGGGGGTACACAGCGTTACCCTAAAGTTTACTATGTATGCCTATGCGAAATAGAGTGTTCTGAGAAGCTTAAAATGAAGAAATAAGCGTTCTAAAATGCTTTAAAAATTCAAAGACATCTTTCAATGGTTAACTAACGCAAGGCGCAATATCAGACCTTAATATTGACCTATAATTTTTAAATTGGACCACGTATTATATTACAGGGTAATAGTGTACCCTACCACAGGAAATAATTATAGGTCAATTAGGGGGTACACAGAGTGACCCTAAAGTTTACTTTGTATGCCTATGCGAAATAGAGTGTTCTGAGGAGCTTAAAATGAAGAAATAAGCGTTCTAAAATGCTTTAAAAATTCGAAGACATTTTTCTATGTTAACTAACGGCACGGTATCGGACCTTAATATTGACCTATAATTTTTAAATTGGGCCACGTTTTATATTACAGTGTAATAGTGTACCCTACCACAGGAAATAACTATAGGTCAATTAGGGGGTACACGATGTATATTTTAAATAGTGCATTAAAAGATGGAAATACGAAGACACTTTTCTATGTTAACTAACGGCACGGTATCGGACCTTAATATTGACCTAAAATTTTTAAATTGGACCACGTATTATATTACAGAGTAATAGTGTACCCTACCACAGGAAATAATTATAGGTCATTTAGGGGGTACACAGCGTGATCCTAAATTTTACTATGTATGCCTATGCGAAATAGAGTGTTCTGAGAAGCTTAAAATAAAGAAATAAGCGTTCTAAAATGCTTTAAAAATTCAAAGACATCTTTCAATGATTAACTAACACAAGGCGCGATATCAGACCTTAATATTGACCCATAATATTTAAATTGGACCAGGTATTATATTACAGGGTAATAGTGTACCCTACCACAGGAAATAATTATAGGTCATTTAGGGGGTACACAGCGTGATCCTAAATTTTACTATGTATGCCTATGCGAAATAGAGTGTTCTGAGAAGCTTAAAATAAAGAAATAAGCGTTCTAAAATGCTTTAAAAATTCAAAGACATCTTTCAATGATTAACTAACACAAGGCGCGATATCAGACCTTAATATTGACCCATAATATTTAAATTGGACCAGGTATTATATTACAGGGTAATAGTGTACCCTACCACAGGAAATAATTATAGGTCATTTAGGGGGTACACTATGAATATTTTAAATAGTGCATTAAAACAAGGAAATACGAAGACACTTTTCTATGTTAACTAACGGCACGGTATCGGACCTTAATATTGACCTATAATTTTTAAATTGGACCACGAATTATATTACAGGGTTATAGTGAACCCTACCACAGGAAATAATTATAGGTCAATTACGGGGTACACAGAGTGACCCTGAAGTTTACTATGTATGCCTATGCGAAATAGAGTGTTCTGAGAAGCTTAAAATGAAGAAATAAGCGTTCTAAAATGCTTTAAAAATTCAAAGACATCTTTCAATGGTTAACTAACGCAAGGCGAGATATCAGACCTTAATATGGAACCATAATATTTAAATTGGACCAGGTATTATATTACAGGGTAATAGTGTACCCTACAATAGGAAATAATTATAGGTCAATTAGGGGGTACACTATGTATATTTTAAATAGTGCATTAAAACAAGGAAATTCGAAGACTCTTTTCTATGTTAACTAACGGCACGGTATCGGACCTTAATATTGACCTATAATTTTTAAATTGGACCACGTATTATATTACAGGGTTATAGTGTACCCTACCACAGGAAATAATTATAGGTCAATTAGGGGGTGCACAGCGTGACCCTAAATTTTACTATGTATGCCTTTGCGAAATAGAGTGTTTTGAGAAGCTTAAAATAAAGAAATATGCGTTCTAAAATGCTTTTAAAATTCAAAGACATCTTTCAATGGTTAACTAGCGCAAGGCGCAATATCAGACCTTAATATAGACCTATAATTTTTAAATTGGACCACGTATTATATTACAGGGTTATAGTGTACCCTATCACAGGAAATAATTATAGGTCAATTAGGGGGTGCACAGCGTGACACTAAAGTTTACTTTGTATGCCTATGCGAAATAAAGAGTTCTGAGAAGCTTACAATGAGGAAATAAGCGTTCTAAAATGCTTTAAAAATTCAAAGACATTTTTCTATGTTTACTAACGGTACGGTATCGGACCTTAATATTGACCTATAATTTTAAAATTGGACCACGTATTATATTACAGGGTAATATTGTTCCCTACCACGGGAAATACTTATAGGTCCTTTAGGGGGTACACAGTGTGACCCTAAAGTTTACTATGTATGCCTATGCGAAATAAAGTGCTCTGAGAAGCTTAAAACGCAGAAATATGCGTTCTAAAATGCTTTTAAAATTCAAAGACATCTTTCAATGGTTAACTAGCGCAAGGCGCAATATCAGACCTTAATATTGACCCATAATATTTAAATTGGACCAGGTATTATATTACAGGGTAATAGTGCACCCTACCACAGGAAATAATTATAGGTCAATTAGGGGGTTCACTATGTATATTTTAAATAGTGCATTAAAACAAGGAAATTCGAAGACACTTTTCTATGTTAACTAACGGCACGGTATCGGACCTTAATATTGACCTAAAATTTTTAAATTGAACCACCTATTATATTACAGGGTTATAGTGTACCCTACCACGTAAAATAATTATAGGTCAATTAGGGTTAACACAGCGTGACCCTAAAGTTTACTATGTATGCGTATGCGAAATAAAGTGTTCTGAGAAGCTTAAAATGAAGAAATAAGCGTTCTAAAATGCTTTAAAAATTCAAAGACATCTTTCAATGGTTAACTAACGCAAGGCGCAATATCAGACCTTAATATTGACCCATAATATTTAAATTGGACCAGGTATTATATTACAGGGTAATAGTGTACCCTACCACAGGAAATAATTATAGGTCAATTAGGGGGTACACTATGTATATTTTAAATGGTGCATTAAAACAAGGAAATTCGAAGACACTTTTCTATGTTAACTAACGGCACGGTATCGGACCTTAATATTGACCTATAATTTTTAAATTAGACCACGTATTATATTACAGGGTTATAGTGTACCCTACCACACGAAATAATTATAGGTCAATTAGGGGGTACACAGCGTGACCCTAAAGTTTACTATGTATGCCTATGCGAAATAAAGTGTTCTGAGAAGCTTAAAATGAGGAAATAAGCGTTCTAAAATGCTTTAAAAATTCAAAGACATTTTTCTATGTTAACTAACGGCACGGTATCGGACCTTAATATTGACCTATAATTTTTAAATTGGACCACGTATTATGATACAGGGTAATAGTGTACCCTACCACAGGAAATAATTATAGGTCATTTAGGGGGTACACAGCGTGATCCTAAATTTTACTATGTATGCCTATGCGAAATAGAGTGTTCTGAGAAGCTTAAAATGAAGAAATAAGCGTTCTAAAATGCTTTAAAAATTCAAAGACATCTTTCAATGGTTAACTAACGCAAGGCGCGATATCAGACCTTAATATTGACCCATAATATTTAAATTGGACCAGGTATTATATTATAGGGTAATAGTGTACCCTACCACAGGAAATAATTATAGGTCATTTAGGAGGTACACTATGAATATTTTAAATAGTGCATTAAAACAAGGAAATACGAAGACACTTTTCTATGTTAACTAACGGCACGGTATCGGACCTTAATATTGACCTATAATTTTTAAATTGTACCACGTATTATATTACAGGGTAATAGTGTACCTTACCACAGGAAATAATTATAGGTCAATTAGGGGGTACACAGCGTTACCCTAAAGTTTACTATGTATGCCTATGCGAAATAGAGTGTTCTGAGAAGCTTAAAATGAAGAAATAAGCGTTCTAAAATGCTTTAAAAATTCAAAGACATCTTTCAATGGTTACCTAACGCAAGGCGCAATATCAGACCTTAATATTGACCTATAATTTTTAAATTGGACCACGTATTATATTACAGGGTAATAGTGTACCCTACCACAGGAAATAATTATAGGTCAATTAGGGGGTACACAGCGTGACCCTAAAGTTTACTTTGTATGCCTATGCGAAATAGAGTGTTCTGAGAAGCTTAAAATGAAGAAATAAGCGTTCTAAAATGCTTTAAAAATTCAAAGACATCTTTCAATGGTTAGCTAACGCAAGGCGCAATATCAGACCTTAATATTGACCTATAATTTTTAAATTGGACCACGTATTATATTACAGGGTTATAGTGTACCCTTCCACAGGAAATAATTATAGGTCAATTAGGGGGTACACAGCGTGACACTAAAGTTTACTATGTATGCCTATGCGAAATAAAGAGTTCTGAGAAGCTTAAAATGAGGAAATAAGCGTTCTAAAATGCTTTAAAAATTCAAAGACATTTTTCTATGTTAACTAACGGTACGGTATCGGACCTTAATATTGACCTATAATTTTTAAATTCGACCACGTATTATATTACAGGGTAATATTGTTCCCTACCACGAGAAATAATTATAGGTCACTTAGGGGGTACACTGCGTGACCCTAAATTTTACTATGTATGCCTATGCGAAATAAAGTGCTCAGAGAAGCTTAAAATGAAGAAATATGCGTTCTAAAATGCTTTTAAAATTCAAAGACATCTTTCAATGGTTAACTAGCGCAAGGCGCAATATCAGACCTTAATATTGACCCATAATATTTAAATTGGACCAGGTATTATATTACAGTGTAATAGTGTACCCTACCACAGGAAATAATTATATGTCAATTAGGGCGTACACAGCGTGACCCTAAAGTTTACTATGTATGCCTATGCGAAATAAAGTGTTCTGAGAAGCTTAAAATGAGGAAATAAGCGTTCTAAAATGCTTTAAAAATTCAAAGACATTTTTCTATGTTAACTAACGGCACGGTATCGGACCTTAATATTGACCTATAATTTTTAAATTGGGCCACGTATTATATTACAGTGTAATAGTGTACCCTACCACAGGAAATAATTATAGGTCAATTAGGGGGTACACTATGTATATTTTAAATAGTGCATTAAAAGATGGAAATACGAAGACACTTTTCTATGTTAACTAACGGCACGGTATCGGACCTTAATATTGACCTATAATTTTTAAATTGGGCCACGTATTATATTACAGGGTAATAGTGTACCCTACCACAGGAAATAATTATAGGTCATTTAGGGGGTACACAGCGTGATCCTAAATTTTACTATGTATGCCTATGCGAAATAGAGTGTTCTGAGAAGCTTAAAATAAAGAAATAAGCGTTCTAAAATGCTTTAAAAATTCAAAGACATCTTTCAATGGTTAACTAACGCAAGGCGCGATATCAGACCTTAATATTGACCCATAATATTTAAATTGGACCAGGTATTATATTACAGGGTAATAGTGTACCCTACCACAGGAAATAATTATAGGTCATTTAGGGGGTACACTATGAATATTTTAAATAGTGCATTAAAACAAGGAAATACGAAGACACTTTTCTATGTTAACTAACAGCACGGTATCGGACCTTAATATTGACCTATAATTTTTAAATTGGACCACGTATTATATTACAGGGTTATAGTGTACCCTACCACAGGAAATAATTATAGGTCAATTACGGGGTACACAGAGTGACCCTAAAGTTTACTATGTATGCCTATGCGAAATAGAGTGTTCTGAGAAGCTTAAAATGAAGAAATAAGCGTTCTAAAAGGCTTTAAAAATTCAAAGACATCTTTCAATGGTTAACTAACGCAAGGCGAGATATCAGACCTTAATATGGAACCATAATATTTAAATTGGACCAGGTATTATATTACAGGGTAATAGTGTACCCTACAATAGGAAATAATTATAGGTCAATTAGGGGGTACACTATGTATATTTTAAATAGTGCATTAAAACAAGGAAATTCGAAGACTCTTTTCTATGTTAACTAACGGCACGGTATCGGACCTTAATATTGACCTAAAATTTTTAAATTGGGCCACGTATTATATTACAGGGTGATAGTGTACCCTACCACGGAAAATAATTATAGGTCAATTAGGGGGTACACAGCGTGACCCTAAGGGTTACTATATATGCCTATGCGAAATAAAGTGTTCTGAGAAGCTTAAAATGAGGAAATAAGCGTTCTAAAATGCTTTAAAAATTCAAAGACATTTTTCTATGTTAACTAACGGCACGGTATCGGACCTTAATATTGACCTATAATTTTTAAATTGGACCACGTATTATATTACAGGGTTATAGTGTACCCTACCACAGGAAATAATTATAGGTCAATTAGGGGGTGCACAGCGTGACCCTAAAGTTTACTATGTATGCCTATGCGAAATAGAGTGTTTTGAGAAGCTTAAAATAAAGAAATAAGCTTTCTAAAATGCTTTAAAAATTCAAAGACATCTTTCAATGGTTAACTAACGCAAGGCGCAATATCAGACCTTAATATTGACCTATAATTTTTAAATTGGACCACGTATTATATTACAGGGTTATAGTGTACCCTACCACAGGAAATAATTATAGGTCAATTAGGGGGTGCACAGCGTGACACTAAAGTTTACTTTGTATGCCTATGCGAAATAAAGAGTTCTGAGAAGCTTACAATGAGGAAATAAGCGTTCTAAAATGCTTTAAAAATTCAAAGACATTTTTCTATGTTTACTAACGGTACGGTATCGGACCTTAATATTGACCTATAATTTTAAAATTGGACCACGTATTATATTACAGGGTAATATTGTTCCCTACCACGGGAAATACTTATAGGTCCTTTAGGGGGTACACAGTGTGACCCTAAAGTTTACTATGTATGCCTATGCGAAATAAAGTGCTCTGAGAAGCTTAAAACGCAGAAATATGCGTTCTAAAATGCTTTTAAAATTCAAAGACATCTTTCAATGGTTAACTAGCGCAAGGCGCAATATCAGACCTTAATATTGACCCATAATATTTAAATTGGACCAGGTATTATATTACAGGGTAATAGTGCACCCTACCACAGGAAATAATTATAGGTCAATTAGGGGGTTCACTATGTATATTTTAAATAGTGCATTAAAACAAGGAAATTCGAAGACACTTTTCTATGTTAACTAACGGCACGGTATCGGACCTTAATATTGACCTAAAATTTTTAAATTGAACCACCTATTATATTACAGGGTTATAGTGTACCCTACCACGTAAAATAATTATAGGTCAATTAGGGTTAACACAGCGTGACCCTAAAGTTTACTATGTATGCGTATGCGAAATAAAGTGTTCTGAGAAGCTTAAAATGAAGAAATAAGCGTTCTAAAATGCTTTAAAAATTCAAAGACATCTTTCAATGGTTAACTAACGCAAGGCGCAATATCAGACCTTAATATTGACCCATAATATTTAAATTGGACCAGGTATTATATTACAGGGTAATAGTGTACCCTACCACAGGAAATAATTATAGGTCAATTAGGGGGTACACTATGTATATTTTAAATGGTGCATTAAAACAAGGAAATTCGAAGACACTTTTCTATGTTAACTAACGGCACGGTATCGGACCTTAATATTGACCTATAATTTTTAAATTAGACCACGTATTATATTACAGGGTTATAGTGTACCCTACCACACGAAATAATTATAGGTCAATTAGGGGGTACACAGCGTGACCCTAAAGTTTACTATGTATGCCTATGCGAAATAAAGTGTTCTGAGAAGCTTAAAATGAGGAAATAAGCGTTCTAAAATGCTTTAAAAATTCAAAGACATTTTTCTATGTTAACTAACGGCACGGTATCGGACCTTAATATTGACCTATAATTTTTAAATTGGACCACGTATTATGATACAGGGTAATAGTGTACCCTACCACAGGAAATAATTATAGGTCATTTAGGGGGTACACAGCGTGATCCTAAATTTTACTATGTATGCCTATGCGAAATAGAGTGTTCTGAGAAGCTTAAAATGAAGAAATAAGCGTTCTAAAATGCTTTAAAAATTCAAAGACATCTTTCAATGGTTAACTAACGCAAGGCGCGATATCAGACCTTAATATTGACCCATAATATTTAAATTGGACCAGGTATTATATTATAGGGTAATAGTGTACCCTACCACAGGAAATAATTATAGGTCATTTAGGAGGTACACTATGAATATTTTAAATAGTGCATTAAAACAAGGAAATACGAAGACACTTTTCTATGTTAACTAACGGCACGGTATCGGACCTTAATATTGACCTATAATTTTTAAATTGTACCACGTATTATATTACAGGGTAATAGTGTACCTTACCACAGGAAATAATTATAGGTCAATTAGGGGGTACACAGCGTTACCCTAAAGTTTACTATGTATGCCTATGCGAAATAGAGTGTTCTGAGAAGCTTAAAATGAAGAAATAAGCGTTCTAAAATGCTTTAAAAATTCAAAGACATCTTTCAATGGTTACCTAACGCAAGGCGCAATATCAGACCTTAATATTGACCTATAATTTTTAAATTGGACCACGTATTATATTACAGGGTAATAGTGTACCCTACCACAGGAAATAATTATAGGTCAATTAGGGGGTACACAGCGTGACCCTAAAGTTTACTTTGTATGCCTATGCGAAATAGAGTGTTCTGAGAAGCTTAAAATGAAGAAATAAGCGTTCTAAAATGCTTTAAAAATTCAAAGACATCTTTCAATGGTTAGCTAACGCAAGGCGCAATATCAGACCTTAATATTGACCTATAATTTTTAAATTGGACCACGTATTATATTACAGGGTTATAGTGTACCCTTCCACAGGAAATAATTATACGTCAATTAGGGGGTACACAGCGTGACACTAAAGTTTACTATGTATGCCTATGCGAAATAAAGAGTTCTGAGAAGCTTAAAATGAGGAAATAAGCGTTCTAAAATGCTTTAAAAATTCAAAGACATTTTTCTATGTTAACTAACGGTACGGTATCGGACCTTAATATTGACCTATAATTTTTAAATTCGACCACGTATTATATTACAGGGTAATATTGTTCCCTACCACGAGAAATAATTATAGGTCACTTAGGGGGTACACTGCGTGACCCTAAATTTTACTATGTATGCCTATGCGAAATAAAGTGCTCAGAGAAGCTTAAAATGAAGAAATATGCGTTCTAAAATGCTTTTAAAATTCAAAGACATCTTTCAATGGTTAACTAGCGCAAGGCGCAATATCAGACCTTAATATTGACCCATAATATTTAAATTGGACCAGGTATTATATTACAGTGTAATAGTGTACCCTACCACAGGAAATAATTATATGTCAATTAGGGCGTACACAGCGTGACCCTAAAGTTTACTATGTATGCCTATGCGAAATAAAGTGTTCTGAGAAGCTTAAAATGAGGAAATAAGCGTTCTAAAATGCTTTAAAAATTCAAAGACATTTTTCTATGTTAACTAACGGCACGGTATCGGACCTTAATATTGACCTATAATTTTTAAATTGGGCCACGTATTATATTACAGTGTAATAGTGTACCCTACCACAGGAAATAATTATAGGTCAATTAGGGGGTACACTATGTATATTTTAAATAGTGCATTAAAAGATGGAAATACGAAGACACTTTTCTATGTTAACTAACGGCACGGTATCGGACCTTAATATTGACCTATAATTTTTAAATTGGGCCACGTATTATATTACAGGGTAATAGTGTACCCTACCACAGGAAATAATTATAGGTCATTTAGGGGGTACACAGCGTGATCCTAAATTTTACTATGTATGCCTATGCGAAATAGAGTGTTCTGAGAAGCTTAAAATAAAGAAATAAGCGTTCTAAAATGCTTTAAAAATTCAAAGACATCTTTCAATGGTTAACTAACGCAAGGCGCGATATCAGACCTTAATATTGACCCATAATATTTAAATTGGACCAGGTATTATATTACAGGGTAATAGTGTACCCTACCACAGGAAATAATTATAGGTCATTTAGGGGGTACACTATGAATATTTTAAATAGTGCATTAAAACAAGGAAATACGAAGACACTTTTCTATGTTAACTAACAGCACGGTATCGGACCTTAATATTGACCTATAATTTTTAAATTGGACCACGTATTATATTACAGGGTTATAGTGTACCCTACCACAGGAAATAATTATAGGTCAATTACGGGGTACACAGAGTGACCCTAAAGTTTACTATGTATGCCTATGCGAAATAGAGTGTTCTGAGAAGCTTAAAATGAAGAAATAAGCGTTCTAAAAGGCTTTAAAAATTCAAAGACATCTTTCAATGGTTAACTAACGCAAGGCGAGATATCAGACCTTAATATGGAACCATAATATTTAAATTGGACCAGGTATTATATTACAGGGTAATAGTGTACCCTACAATAGGAAATAATTATAGGTCAATTAGGGGGTACACTATGTATATTTTAAATAGTGCATTAAAACAAGGAAATTCGAAGACTCTTTTCTATGTTAACTAACGGCACGGTATCGGACCTTAATATTGACCTAAAATTTTTAAATTGGGCCACGTATTATATTACAGGGTGATAGTGTACCCTACCACGGAAAATAATTATAGGTCAATTAGGGGGTACACAGCGTGACCCTAAGGGTTACTATATATGCCTATGCGAAATAAAGTGTTCTGAGAAGCTTAAAATGAGGAAATAAGCGTTCTAAAATGCTTTAAAAATTCAAAGACATTTTTCTATGTTAACTAACGGCACGGTATCGGACCTTAATATTGACCTATAATTTTTAAATTGGACCACGTATTATATTACAGGGTTATAGTGTACCCTACCACAGGAAATAATTATAGGTCAATTAGGGGGTGCACAGCGTGACCCTAAAGTTTACTATGTATGCCTATGCGAAATAGAGTGTTTTGAGAAGCTTAAAATAAAGAAATAAGCTTTCTAAAATGCTTTAAAAATTCAAAGACATCTTTCAATGGTTAACTAACGCAAGGCGCAATATCAGACCTTAATATTGACCTATAATTTTTAAATTGGACCACGTATTATATTACAGGGTTATAGTGTACCCTACCACAGGAAATAATTATAGGTCAATTAGGGGGTGCACAGCGTGACCCTAAAGTTTACTATGTATGCCTTTGCGAAATAGAGTGTTTTGAGAAGCTTAAAATAAAGAAATATGCGTTCTAAAATGCTTTTAAAATTCAAAGACATCTTTCAATGGTTAACTAGCGCAAGGCGCAATATCAGACCTTAATATAGACCTATAATTTTTAAATTGGACCACGTATTATATTACAGGGTTATAGTGTACCCTACCACAGGAAATAATTATAGGTCAATTAGGGGGTGCACAGCGTGACACTAAAGTTTACTTTGTATGCCTATGCGAAATAAAGAGTTCTGAGAAGCTTACAATGAGGAAATAAGCGTTCTAAAATGCTTTAAAAATTCAAAGACATTTTTCTATGTTTACTAACGGTACGGTATCGGACCTTAATATTGACCTATAATTTTAAAATTGGACCACGTATTATATTACAGGGTAATATTGTTCCCTACCACGGGAAATACTTATAGGTCCTTTAGGGGGTACACAGTGTGACCCTAAAGTTTACTATGTATGCCTATGCGAAATAAAGTGCTCTGAGAAGCTTAAAACGCAGAAATATGCGTTCTAAAATGCTTTTAAAATTCAAAGACATCTTTCAATGGTTAACTAGCGCAAGGCGCAATATCAGACCTTAATATTGACCCATAATATTTAAATTGGACCAGGTATTATATTACAGGGTAATAGTGTACCCTACCACAGGAAATAATTATAGGTCAATTAGGGGGTTCACTATGTATATTTTAAATAGTGCATTAAAACAAGGAAATTCGAAGACACTTTTCTATGTTAACTAACGGCACGGTATCGGACCTTAATATTGACCTAAAATTTTTAAATTGAACCACCTATTATATTACAGGGTTATAGTGTACCCTACCACGTAAAATAATTATAGGTCAATTAGGGGTAACACAGCGTGACCCTAAAGTTTACTATGTATGCGTATGCGAAATAAAGTGTTCTGAGAAGCTTAAAATGAAGAAATAAGCGTTCTAAAATGCTTTAAAAATTCAAAGACATCTTTCAATGGTTAACTAACGCAAGGCGCAATATCAGACCTTAATATTGACCCATAATATTTAAATTGGACCAGGTATTATATTACAGGGTAATAGTGTACCCTACCACAGGAAATAATTATAGGTCAATTAGGGGGTACACTATGTATATTTTAAATAGTGCATTAAAACAAGGAAATTCGAAGACACTTTTCTATGTTAACTAACGGCACGGTATCGGACCTTAATATTGACCTATAATTTTTAAATTAGACCACGTATTATATTACAGGGTTATAGTGTACCCTACCACACGAAATAATTATAGGTCAATTAGGGGGTACACAGCGTGACCCTAAAGTTTACTATGTATGCCTATGCGAAATAAAGTGTTCTGAGAAGCTTAAAATGAGGAAATAAGCGTTCTAAAATGCTTTAAAAATTCAAAGACATTTTTCTATGTTAACTAACGGCACGGTATCGGACCTTAATATTGACCTATAATTTTTAAATTGGACCACGTATTATATTACAGGGTAATAGTGTACCCTACCACAGGAAATAATTATAGGTCATTTAGGGGGTACACAGCGTGATCCTAAATTTTACTATGTATGCCTATGCGAAATAGAGTGTTCTGAGAAGCTTAAAATGAAGAAATAAGCGTTCTAAAATGCTTTAAAAATTCAAAGACATCTTTCAATGGTTAACTAACGCAAGGCGCGATATCAGACCTTAATATTGACCCATAATATTTAAATTGGACCAGGTATTATATTATAGGGTAATAGTGTACCCTACCACAGGAAATAATTATAGGTCATTTAGGAGGTACACTATGAATATTTTAAATAGTGCATTAAAACAAGGAAATACGAAGACACTTTTCTATGTTAACTAACGGCACGGTATCGGACCTTAATATTGACCTATAATTTTTAAATTGTACCACGTATTATATTACAGGGTAATAGTGTACCTTACCACAGGAAATAATTATAGGTCAATTAGGGGGTACACAGCGTTACCCTAAAATTTACTATGTATGCCTATGCGAAATAGAGTGTTCTGAGAAGCTTAAAATGAAGAAATAAGCGTTCTAAAATGCTTTAAAAATTCAAAGACATCTTTCAATGGTTACCTAACGCAAGGCGCAATATCAGACCTTAATATTGACCTATAATTTTTAAATTGGACCACGTATTATATTACAGGGTAATAGTGTACCCTACCACAGGAAATAATTATAGGTCAATTAGGGGGTACACAGCGTGACCCTAAAGTTTACTTTGTATGCCTATGCGAAATAGAGTGTTCTGAGAAGCTTAAAATGAAGAAATAAGCGTTCTAAAATGCTTTAAAAATTCAAAGACATCTTTCAATGGTTAGCTAACGCAAGGCGCAATATCAGACCTTAATATTGACCTATAATTTTTAAATTGGACCACGTATTATATTACAGGGTTATAGTGTACCCTTCCACAGGAAATAATTATAGGTCAATTAGGGGGTACACAGCGTGACACTAAAGTTTACTATGTATGCCTATGCGAAATAAAGAGTTCTGAGAAGCTTAAAATGAGGAAATAAGCGTTCTAAAATGCTTTAAAAATTCAAAGACATTTTTCTATGTTAACTAACGGTACGGTATCGGACCTTAATATTGACCTATAATTTTTAAATTCGACCACGTATTATATTACAGGGTAATATTGTTCCCTACCACGAGAAATAATTATAGGTCACTTAGGGGGTACACTGCGTGACCCTAAATTTTACTATGTATGCCTATGCGAAATAAAGTGTTCAGAGAAGCTTAAAATGAAGAAATATGCGTTCTAAAATGCTTTTAAAATTCAAAGACATCTTTCAATGGTTAACTAGCGCAAGGCGCAATATCAGTCCTTAATATTGACCCATAATATTTAAATTGGACCAGGTATTATATTACAGTGTAATAGTGTACCCTACCACAGGAAATAATTATAGGTCAATTAGGGCGTACACAGCGTGACCCTAAAGTTTACTATGTATGCCTATGCGAAATAAAGTGTTCTGAGAAGCTTAAAATGAGGAAATAAGCGTTCTAAAATGCTTTAAAAATTCAAAGACATTTTTCTATGTTAACTAACGGCACGGTATCGGACCTTAATATTGACCTATAATTTTTAAATTGGGCCACGTATTATATTACAGGGTAATAGTGTACCCTACCACAGGAAATAATTATAGGTCATTTAGGGGGTACACAGCGTGATCCTAAATTTTACTATGTATGCCTATGCGAAATAGAGTGTTCTGAGAAGCTTAAAATAAAGAAATAAGCGTTCTAAAATGCTTTAAAAATTCAAAGACATCTTTCAATGGTTAACTAACGCAAGGCGCGATATCAGACCTTAATATTGACCCATAATATTTAAATTGGACCAGGTATTATATTATAGGGTAATAGTGTACCCTACCACAGGAAATAATTATAGGTCATTTAGGGGGTACACTATGAATATTTTAAATAGTGCATTAAAACAAGGAAATACGAAGACACTTTTCTATGTTAACTAACAGCACGGTATCGGACCTTAATATTGACCTATAATTTTTAAATTGGACCACGTATTATATTACAGGGTTATAGTGTACCCTACCACAGGAAATAATTATAGGTCAATTACGGGGTACACAGAGTGACCCTAAAGTTTACTATGTATGCCTATGCGAAATAGAGTGTTCTGAGAAGCTTAAAATGAAGAAATAAGCGTTCTAAAAGGCCTTAAAAATTCAAAGACATCTTTCAATGGTTAACTAACGCAAGGCGAGATATCAGACCTTAATATGGAACCATAATATTTAAATTGGACCAGGTATTATATTACAGGGTAATAGTGTACCCTACAATAGGAAATAATTATAGGTCAATTAGGGGGTACACTATGTATATTTTAAATAGTGCATTAAAACAAGGAAATTCGAAGACTCTTTTCTATGTTAACTAACGGCACGGTATCGGACCTTAATATTGACCTAAAATTTTTAAATTGGGCCACGTATTATATTACAGGGTGATAGTGTACCCTACCTCGGAAAATAATTATAGGTCAATTAGGGGGTACACAGCGTGACCCTAAGGGTTACTATATATGCCTATGCGAAATAAAGTGTTCTGAGAAGCTTAAAATGAGGAAATAAGCGTTCTAAAATGCTTTAAAAATTCAAAGACATTTTTCTATGTTAACTAACGGCACGGTATCGGACCTTAATATTGACCTATAATTTTTAAATTGGACCACGTATTATATTACAGGGTTATAGTGTACCCTACCACAGGAAATAATTATAGGTCAATTAGGGGGTGCACAGCGTGACCCTAAAGTTTACTATGTATGCCTATGCGAAATAGAGTGTTTTGAGAAGCTTAAAATAAAGAAATAAGCTTTCTAAAATGCTTTAAAAATTCAAAGACATCTTTCAATGGTTAACTAACGCAAGGCGCAATATCAGACCTTAATATTGACCTATAATTTTTAAATTGGACCACGTATTATATTACAGGGATATAGTGTACCCTACCACAGGAAATAATTATAGGTCAATTAGGGGGTACACAGCGTGACACTAAAGTTTACTATGTATGCCTATGCGAAATAAAGAGTTCTGAGAAGCTTAAAATGAGGAAATAAGCGTTCTAAAATGCTTTAAAAATTCAAAGACATTTTTCTATGTTTACTAACGGTACGGTATCGGACCTTAATATTGACCTATAAATTTTAAATTGGACCACGTATTATATTACAGGGTAATATTGTTCCCTACCACGGGAAATAATTATAGGTCCTTTAGGGGGTACACAGTGTGACCCTAAAGTTTACTATGTATATGCGTATGCGAAATAAAGTGTTCTGAGAAGCTTAAAATGAAGAAATAAGCGTTCTAAAATGCTTTAAAAATTCAAAGACATCTTTCAATGGTTAACTAACGCAAGGCGCAATATCAGACCTTAATATTGACCCATAATATTTAAATTGGACCAGGTATTATATTACAGGGTAATAGTGTACCCTACCACAGGAAATAATTATAGGTCAATTAGGGGGTTCACTATGTATATTTTAAATAGTGCATTACAACAAGGAAATTCGAAGACACTTTTCTATGTTAACTAACGGCACGGTATCGGACCTTAATATTGACCTATAATTTTTAAATTGGACCACGTATTATATTACAGGGTTATAGTGTACCCTACCACAGGAAATAATTATAGGTCAATTAGGGGGTGCACAGCGTGACCCTAAAGTTTACTATGTATGCCTATGCGAAATAGAGTGTTTTGAGAAGCTTAAAATAAAGAAATAAGCTTTCTAAAATGCTTTAAAAATTCAAAGACATCTTTCAATGGTTAACTAACGCAAGGCGCAATATCAGACCTTAATATTGACCTATAATTTTTAAATTGGATGTTTTAATTTCTAAATTGGACCACGTATTATATTACAGGGTAATAGTGTACCCTACCACAGGAAATAATTATAGGTCATTTAGGGGGTACACAGCGTGATCCTAAATTTTACTATGTATGCCTATGCGAAATAGAGTGTTCTGAGAAGCTTAAAATGAAGAAATAAGCGTTCTAAAATGCTTTAAAAATTCAAAGACATCTTTCAATGGTTAACTAACGCAAGGCGCGATATCAGACCTTAATATTGACCCATAATATTTAAATTGGACCAGGTATTATATTACAGGGTAATAGTGTACCCTACAATAGGAAATAATTATAGGTCAATTAGAGGGTACACTATGTATATTTTAAATAGTGCATTAAAACAAGGAAATTCGAAGACTCTTTTCTATGTTAACTAACGGCACGGTATCGGACCTTAATATTGACCTAAAATTTTTAAATTGGGCCACGTATTATATTACAGGGTGATAGTGTACCCTACCACGGAAAATAATTATAGGTCAATTAGGGGGTACACAGCGTGACCCTAAGGGTTACTATATATGCCTATGCGAAATAAAGTGTTCTGAGAAGCTTAAAATGAGGAAATAAGCGTTCTAAAATGCTTTAAAAATTCAAAGACATTTTTCTATGTTAACTAACGGCACGGTATCGGACCTTAATATTGACCTATAATTTTTAAATTGGACCACGTATTATATTACAGGGTTATAGTGTACCCTACCACAGGAAATAATTATAGGTCAATTAGGGGGTGCACAGCGTGACCCTAAAGTTTACTATGTATGCCTATGCGAAATAGAGTGTTTTGAGAAGCTTAAAATAAAGAAATAAGCTTTCTAAAATGCTTTAAAAATTCAAAGACATCTTTCAATGGTTAACTAACGCAAGGCGCAATATCAGACCTTAATATTGACCTATAATTTTTAAATTGGATGTTTTAATTTCTAAATTGGACCACGTATTATATTACAGGGTAATAGTGTACCCTACCACAGGAAATAATTATAGGTCATTTAGGGGGTACACAGCGTGATCCTAAATTTTACTATGTATGCCTATGCGAAATAGAGTGTTCTGAGAAGCTTAAAATGAAGAAATAAGCGTTCTAAAATGCTTTAAAAATTCAAAGACATCTTTCAATGGTTAACTAACGCAAGGCGCGATATCAGACCTTAATATTGACCCATAATATTTAAATTAGACCAGGTATTATATTACAGGGTAATAGTGTACCCTACCACAGGAAATAATTATAGGTCATTTAGGGGGTACACTATGAATATTTTAAATAGTGCATTAAAACAAGGAAATACGAAGACACTTTTCTATGTTAACTAACGGCACGGTATCGGACCTTAATATTGACCTATAATGTTTAAATTGTACCACATATTATATTACAGGGTAATAGTGTACCTTACCACAGGAAATAATTATAGGTCAATTAGGGGGTACACAGCGTTACCCTAAAGTTTACTATGTATGCCTATGCGAAATAGAGTGTTCTGAGAAGCTTAAAATGAAGAAATAAGCGTTCTAAAATGCTTTAAAAATTCAAAGACATCTTTCAATGGTTAACTAACGCAAGGCGCAATATCAGACCTTAATATTGACCTATAATTTTTAAATTGGACCACGTATTATATTACAGGGTAATAGTGTACCCTACCACAGGAAATAATTATAGGTCAATTAGGGGGTACACTATGTATATTTTTAATAGTGCATTAAAACAAGGAAATTCGAAGACTCTTTTCTATGTTAACTAACGGCACGGTATCGGACCTTAATATTGACCTAAAATTTTTAAATTAAACCACCTATTATATTACAGGGTTATAGTGTACCCTACCACGTAAAATAATTATAGGTCACTTAGGGGGTACACAGCGTGACCCTAAAGTTTACTATGTATGCGTATGCGAAATAAAGAGTTCTGAGAAGCTTAAAATGAAGAAATAAGCGTTCTAAAATGCTTTAAAAATTCAAAGACATCTTTCAATGGTTAACTAACGCAAGGCGCGATATCAGACCTTAATATGGAACCATAATATTTCAATTGGACCAGGTATTATAATACAGGGTAATAGTGTACCCTACAACAGGATATAATTATAGGTCAATTAGGGGGTACACTATGTATATTTTAAATAGTGCATTAAAACAAGAAAATACGAAGACACTTTTCTATGTTAACTAACGGCACGGTATCGGACCTTAATATTAACCTATAAATTTTAAATTGGACCACGTATTATATTACAGGGTTATAGTGTACCCTACCACAGGAAATAATTATAGGTCAATTAGGGGGTACACAGAGTGACCTTAAAGTTTACTATGTATGCCTATGCGAAATAAAGTGTTCTGAGAAGCTTAAAATGAGGAAATAAGCGTTCTAAAATGCTTTAAAAATTCAAAGACATTTTTCTATGTTAACTAACGGCACGGTATCGGACCTTAATATTGACCTTTAATTTTTAAATTGGACCACGTATTATATTACAGGGTAATAGTGTACCCTACCACAGGAAATAATTATAGGTCATTTAGGGGGTACACAGCGTGACCCTAAATTTTAGTATGTATGCCTATGCGAAATAGAGTGTTCTGAGATGCTTAAAATGAAGAAATAAGCGTTCTAAAATGCTTTAAAAATTCAAAGACATCTTTCAATGGTTAACTAACGCAAGGCGCGATATCAGACCTTAATATGGAACCATAATATTTAAATTGGACCAGGTATTATATTACAGGGTAATAGTGTACCCTACAACAGGAAATAATTATAGATCAATTAGGGGGTACACTATGTATATTTTTAATAGTGCATTAAAACAAGGATATTCGAAGACTCTTTTCTATGTTAACTAACGTCACGGTATCGGACCTTAATATTGACCTATAATTTTTAAATTGTACCACGTATTATATTACAGGGTAATAGTGTACCTTACCACATGAAATAATTATAGGTCAATTAGGTGGTACACAGCGTGACCCTAAAGTTTACTATGTATGCATATGCGAAATAGAGTGTTCTGAGAAGCTTAAAATGAAGAAATAAGCGTTCTAAAATGCTTTAAAAATTCAAAGACATCTTTCAATGGTTAACTAACGCAAGGCGCAATATCAGACCTTAATATTGACCCATAATATTTAAATTGGACCAGGTATTATATTACAGGGTAATAGTGTATCCTACCACAGGAAATAATTATAGGTCAATTAGGGGGTACACAGCGTGACCCTAAGGGTTACTATATATGCCTATGCGAAATAAAGTGTTCTGAGAAGCTTAAAATGAGGAAATAAGCGTTCTAAAATGCTTTAAAAATTCAAAGACATTTTTCTATGTTAACTAACGGCACGGTATCGGACCTTAATATTGACCTATAATTTTTAAATTGGACCACGTATTATATTACAGGGTTATAGTGTACCCTACCACAGGAAATAATTATAGGTCAATTAGGGGGTGCACAGCGTGACCCTAAAGTTTACTATGTATGCCTATGCGAAATAGAGTGTTTTGAGAAGCTTAAAATAAAGAAATAAGCTTTCTAAAATGCTTTAAAAATTCAAAGACATCTTTCAATGGTTAACTAACGCAAGGCGCAATATCAGACCTTAATATTGACCCATAATATTTAAATTGGACCAGGTATTATATTACAGGGTAATAGTGTACCCTACCACAGGAAATAATTATAGGTCAATTAGGGGGTTCACTATGTATATTTTTAATAGTGCATTACAACAAGGAAATTCGAAGACACTTTTCTATGTTAACTAACGGCACGGTATCGGACCTTAATATTGACCTATAATTTTTAAATTGGACCACGTATTATATTACAGGGTTATAGTGTACCCTACCACAGGAAATAATTATAGGTCAATTAGGGGGTGCACAGCGTGACCCTAAAGTTTACTATGTATGCCTATGCGAAATAGAGTGTTTTGAGAAGCTTAAAATAAAGAAATAAGCTTTCTAAAATGCTTTAAAAATTCAAAGACATCTTTCAATGGTTAACTAACGCAAGGCGCAATATCAGACCTTAATATTGACCTATAATTTTTAAATTGGATGTTTTAATTTCTAAATTGGACCACGTATTATATTACAGGGTAATAGTGTACCCTACCACAGGAAATAATTATAGGTCATTTAGGGGGTACACAGCGTGATCCTAAATTTTACTATGTATGCCTATGCGAAATAGAGTGTTCTGAGAAGCTTAAAATGAAGAAATAAGCGTTCTAAAATGCTTTAAAAATTCAAAGACATCTTTCAATGGTTAACTAACGCAAGGCGCGATATCAGACCTTAATATTGACCCATAATATTTAAATTAGACCAGGTATTATATTACAGGGTAATAGTGTACCCTACCACAGGAAATAATTATAGGTCATTTAGGGGGTACACTATGAATATTTTAAATAGTGCATTAAAACAAGGAAATACGAAGACACTTTTCTATGTTAACTAACGGCACGGTATCGGACCTTAATATTGACCTATAATTTTTAAATTGTACCACGTATTATATTACAGGGTAATAGTGTACCTTACCACAGGAAATAATTATAGGTCAATTAGGGGGTACACAGCGTTACCCTAAAGTTTACTATGTATGCCTATGCGAAATAGAGTGTTCTGAGAAGCTTAAAATGAAGAAATAAGCGTTCTAAAATGCTTTAAAAATTCAAAGACATCTTTCAATGGTTAACTAACGCAAGGCGCAATATCAGACCTTAATATTGACCTATAATTTTTAAATTGGACCACGTATTATATTACAGGGTAATAGTGTACCCTACCACAGGAAATAATTATAGGTCAATTAGGGGGTACACTATGTATATTTTTAATAGTGCATTAAAACAAGGAAATTCGAAGACTCTTTTCTATGTTAACTAACGGCACGGTATCGGACCTTAATATTGACCTAAAATTTTTAAATTAAACCACCTATTATATTACAGGGTTATAGTGTACCCTACCACGTAAAATAATTATAGGTCACTT
The DNA here is from genome assembly GCF_982258835.1 of Parasteatoda tepidariorum. Taxonomy (NCBI): domain Eukaryota; kingdom Metazoa; phylum Arthropoda; class Arachnida; order Araneae; family Theridiidae; genus Parasteatoda; species Parasteatoda tepidariorum. Next base: position 205,355 of record NW_028257384.1, on the reverse strand, counting down.
AGGGGGTACACAGCGTGACCCTAAAGTTTACTATGTATGCGTATGCGAAATAAAGAGTTCTGAGAAGCTTAAAATGAAGAAATAAGCGTTCTAAAATGCTTTAAAAATTCAAAGACATCTTTCAATGGTTAACTAACGCAAGGCGCGATATCAGACCTTAATATGGAACCATAATATTTCAATTGGACCAGGTATTATATTACAGGGTAATAGTGTACCCTACAACAGGATATAATTATAGGTCAATTAGGGGGTACACTATGTATATTTTAAATAGTGCATTAAAACAAGAAAATACGAAGACACTTTTCTATGTTAACTAACGGCACGGTATCGGACCTTAATATTAACCTATAAATTTTAAATTGGACCACGTATTATATTACAGGGTTATAGTGTACCCTACCACAGGAAATAATTATAGGTCAATTAGGGGGTACACAGAGTGACCTTAAAGTTTACTATGTATGCCTATGCGAAATAAAGTGTTCTGAGAAGCTTAAAATGAGGAAATAAGCGTTCTAAAATGCTTTAAAAATTCAAAGACATTTTTCTATGTTAACTAACGGCACGGTATCGGACCTTAATATTGACCTTTAATTTTTAAATTGGACCACGTATTATATTACAGGGTAATAGTGTACCCTACCACAGGAAATAATTATAGGTCATTTAGGGGGTACACAGCGTGACCCTAAATTTTAGTATGTATGCCTATGCGAAATAGAGTGTTCTGAGATGCTTAAAATGAAGAAATAAGCGTTCTAAAATGCTTTAAAAATTCAAAGACATCTTTCAATGGTTAACTAACGCAAGGCGCGATATCAGACCTTAATATGGAACCATAATATTTAAATTGGACCAGGTATTATATTACAGGGTAATAGTGTACCCTACAACAGGAAATAATTATAGATCAATTAGGGGGTACACTATGTATATTTTTAATAGTGCATTAAAACAAGGATATTCGAAGACTCTTTTCTATGTTAACTAACGTCACGGTATCGGACCTTAATATTGACCTATAATTTTTAAATTGTACCACGTATTATATTACAGGGTAATAGTGTACCTTACCACATGAAATAATTATAGGTCATTTAGGTGGTACACAGCGTGACCCTAAAGTTTACTATGTATGCATATGCGAAATAGAGTGTTCTGAGAAGCTTAAAATGAAGAAATAAGCGTTCTAAAATGCTTTAAAAATTCAAAGACATCTTTCAATGGTTAACTAACGCAAGGCGCAATATCAGACCTTAATATTGACCCATAATATTTAAATTGGACCAGGTATTATATTACAGGGTAATAGTGTATCCTACCACAGGAAATAATTATAGGTCAATTGGGGGTGCACAGCGTGACCCTAAAGTTTACTATGTATGCCTATGCGAAATAGAGTGTTCTGAGAAGCTTAAAATGAAGAAATAAGCGTTCTAAAATGTTTTAAAAATTCAAAGACATCTTTCAATGGTTAACTAACGCAAGGCGCAATATCAGACCTTAATATTGACCTATAATTTTTAAATTGGACCAGGTATTATATTACAGGGTAATAGTGTACCCTACCACAGGAAATAATTATAGGTCATTTAGGGGGTACACTATGTATATTTTAAATAGTGCATTAAAACAAGGAAATACGAAGACACTTTTCTATGTTAACTAACGGCACGGTATCGGACCTTAATATTGACCTAAAATTTTTAAATTGAACCACCTATTATATTACAGGGTTATAGTGTACCCTACCACGTAAAATAATTATAGGTTAATTAGGGGGTACACAGCGTGACCCTAAAGTTTACTATGTATGCGTATGCGAAATAAAGTGTTCTGAGAAGCTTAAAATGAAGAAATAAGCGTTCTAAAATGCTTTAAAAATTCAAAGACATCTTTCAATGGTTAACTAACGCAAGGCGCAATATCAGACCTTAATATTGACCCATAATATTTAAATTGGACCAGGGTTTATATTACAGGGTAATAGTGTACCCTACCACAGGAAATAATTATAGGTCAATTAGGGGGTACACTATGTATATTTTAAATAGTGCATTAAAACAAGGAAATTCGAAGACACTTTTCTATGTTAACTAACGGCACGGTATCGGACCTTAATATTGACCTATAATTTTTAAATTTGACCACGTATTATATTACAGGGTTATAGTGTACCCTACCACAGGAAATAATTATAGGTCAATTAGGGGGTACACAGCGTGACCCTAAAGTTTACTATGTATGCCTATGCGAAATAAAGTGTTCTGAGAAGCTTAAAATGAGGAAATAAGCGTTCTAAAATGCTTTAAGAATTCAAAGACATTTTTCTATGTTAACTAACGGCACGGTATCGGACCTTAATATTGACCTATAATTTTTAAATTGGACCACGTATTATATTACAGGGTAATAGTGTACCCTACCACATGAAATAATTATAGGTCATTTAGGGGGTACACAGCATGACCCTAAATTTTACTATGTATGCCTATGCGAAATAGAGTGTTCTGAGATGCTTAAAATGAAGAAATAAGCGTTCTAAAATGCTTTAAAAATTCAAAGACATCTTTCAATGGTTAACTAACGCAAGGCGCACTATCAGACCTTAATATTGACCCATAATATTTAAATTGGACCAGGTATTATATTACAGGGTAATAGTGTACCCTACCACAGGAAATAATTATAGGTCAATTTGGGGGTACACTATGTATATTTTAAATAGTGCATTAAAACAAGGAAATACGAAGACACTTTTCTATGTTAACTAACGGCACGGTATCGGACCTTAATATTGACCTATAATTTTTAAATTGTACCACGTATTATATTACAGGGTTATAGTGTACCCTACCACAGGAAATAATTATAGGTCAATTAGGGGGTACACAGAGTGACCCTAAAGTTTACTATGTATGCCTATGCGAAATAAAGTGTTCTGAGAAGCTTAAAATGAGGAAATAAGCGTTCTAAAATGCTTTAAAAATTCAAAGACATTTTTCTATGTTAACTAACGGCACGGTATCGGACCTTAATATTGACCTATAATATTTAAATTGGACCAGGTATTATATTACAGGGTAATAGTGTACCCTACCACAGGAAATAATTATAGGTCATTTAGGGGGTACACTATGTATATTTTAAATAGTGCATTAAAACAAGGAAATACGAAGACACTTTTCTATGTTAACTAACGGCACGGTATCGGACCTTAATATTGACCTATAATTTTTAAATTGTACCACGTATTATATTACAGGGTAATAGTGTACCTTACCACATGAAATAATTATAGGTCAATTAGGTGGTACACAGCGTGACCCTAAAGTTTACTATGTATGCATATGCGAAATAGAGTGTTCTGAGAAGCTTAAAATGAAGAAATAAGCGTTCTAAAATGCTTTAAAAATTCAAAGACATCTTTCAATGGTTAACTAACGCAAGGCGCAATATCAGACCTTAATATTGACCCATAATATTTAAATTGGACCAGGTATTATATTACAGGGTAATAGTGTATCCTACCACAGGAAATAATTATAGGTCAATTGGGGGTGCACAGCGTGACCCTAAAGTTTACTATGTATGCCTATGCGAAATAGAGTGTTCTGAGAAGCTTAAAATGAAGAAATAAGCGTTCTAAAATGTTTTAAAAATTCAAAGACATCTTTCAATGGTTAACTAACGCAAGGCGCAATATCAGACCTTAATATTGACCTATAATTTTTAAATTGGACCACGTATTATATTACAGGGTTATAGTGTACCCTACCACAGGAAATAATTATAGGTCAATTAGGGGGTACACAGAGTGACCCTAAAGTTTACTATGTATGCCTATGCGAAATAAAGTGTTCTGAGAAGCTTAAAATGAGGAAATAAGCGTTCTAAAATGCTTTAAGAATTCAAAGACATTTTTCTATGTTAACTAACGGCACGGTATCGGACCTTAATATTGACCTATAATTTTTAAATTGGACCACGTATTATATTACAGGGTAATAGTGTACCCTACCACATGAAATAATTATAGGTCATTTAGGGGGTACACAGCATGACCCTAAATTTTACTATGTATGCCTATGCGAAATAGAGTGTTCTGAGATGCTTAAAATGAAGAAATAAGCGTTCTAAAATGCTTTAAAAATTCAAAGACATCTTTCAATGGTTAACTAACGCAAGGCGCACTATCAGACCTTAATATTGACCCATAATATTTAAATTGGACCAGGTATTATATTACAGGGTAATAGTGTACCCTACCACAGGAAATAATTATAGGTCAATTTGGGGGTACACTATGTATATTTTAAATAGTGCATTAAAACAAGGAAATACGAAGACACTTTTCTATGTTAACTAACGGCACGGTATCGGACCTTAATATTGACCTATAATTTTTAAATTGGACCACGTATTATATTACAGGGTTATAGTGTACCCTACCACAGGAAATAATTATAGGTCAATTAGGGGGTACACAGAGTGACCCTAAAGTTTACTATGTATGCCTATGCGAAATAAAGTGTTCTGAGAAGCTTAAAATGAGGAAATAAGCGTTCTAAAATGCTTTAAAAATTCAAAGACATTTTTCTATGTTAACTAACGGCACGGTATCGGACCTTAATATTGACCTATAATATTTAAATTGGACCAGGTATTATATTACAGGGTAATAGTGTACCCTACCACAGGAAATAATTATAGGTCATTTAGGGGGTACACTATGTATATTTTAAATAGTGCATTAAAACAAGGAAATACGAAGACACTTTTCTATGTTAACTAACGGCACGGTATCGGACCTTAATATTGACCTATAAATTTTAAATTGGACCACGTATTATATTACAGGGTAATAGTGTACCCTACCACAGGAAATAATTATAGGTCATTTAGGGGGTACACAGCAGAGTTGGCCAAAAATGTAATCGATTACATTTTTTGATTACAGTAATCAATTACTTGTAATCATGATTACAATTTTCAAAAATTTTGATTACAGCTGTAATCATGATTACAATATTGATTACAGTAATCAATTACTTGTAATCGTGATTACAAAGTTTGATTACAGCTGTAATCATGATTACAATTTTGATTACAGTAATCAATTACTTGTAATCATGATTACAATTTTCAAAAAATTTTGATTACAGCTGTAATCATGATTACAATTTTGATTACAGTAATCAATTACTTGTAATCATGATTCCAAGTAATTGCGATTACAAGTAATCACAACAAAAACGATTACAAGTAATTATGATTACAAGTAATCAAAATATATGATTACATGTAATTTGATTACATGTAATTTGATTACATGTAATTATGATTACATGTAATCTAATTACACGATTACAAGACTATTGTATTCTTATAAATGATTATATTTTACAGTAGATAGTAGAATGTATTTTATAATGATACATTTTGCACGTATTAACATGTACTGCATTTTGTACGTATTTGTATACGAACAAATGAATGTAACTGAAATGTATGTACATATGATTTTATCTAGTGCATATGTTCAGACATTTTAGTTTCACACACATGTACATACACTTATATTGTAGTTATAAAATATATGTACGTATGTATATAGATAATAATTACGTATGTATGTGCAAACAATGTAGGCATGTACATTTATACACAATGAATATATGCATTTTATGCAAATATTTGTGTATGTAAAATTTATATCTATGTTCATGTACGCATGTATATACAAGTACTTGTGTTTGTACGAACATACATACATTGTCTGTACAATGTATGTCCCATGCATGTATGTGCAATTTATTTATGAACAGTACAATATATGTATGCATGTACAATATATTAGGTATATCTGTAGGATGTACAATATATGTATGTATACATATACATGATATGCATGTCCAGTGTTTTTATGTACATGTACATAATATGTTCATGCTCAATGTAAGTATCCAAATATGCATAATACATTTGTGAACTATTGTACGTACATTGGGCGTATTTATATTTCACATATATTCATACATGCATTCGACATGCATAACGTACGTACATACACACATTTGAGATGCATATATTGTACAGATGTATATACATATAGCGTACAGATGTATATACATATAGCGTACAGATGTATATTCATATAATGTACATATGTGTGTACATATGCAGTACGTATGTGCATAAATATATTGGGCATAATTCTTTCGTACAAATTTTACATGTGTACATGCATGCTATCCCTATCTATGCATATGGTGCAATGTATATATGTACAATGAATGTATCCACACATGTACAATACACGTATGTTCCATGTATGCATATCCATATGTACTATATATGCACGTACAATACATGAATGTATGTATATACATTGTACATGCGTACATACATTACACGTATACATATGTACATTACATTTATGTCTAAATATGTGTACAATGCAATAAATAAAATGCATGTAAGTTAACTTTTAATGACTCAAGCAAGTTAAATGACAAAATCAAACGATATTTAAATTTAGTTTTCAGCTTTAATTGTTCTATATCATTTTGAAATTCTCTGAATAAAAAATTATTTTCAGGTATTTTCAAGAAATGTTTGACAATACAGATTTATTTTTTTTACAACATAATGCATGATTCATAGAAATTTTTTAAATGGTAAGAAAAACGATAAATTTTATGTGTGGAATTAATATTTAGAAATTCCAAATAAAATTATCGTTTGCTTTCTAAAAAATATGAGGTCGAGTTTCATATACCTTAGAATAATTTTAAAACAAATTTTAATAACTTTACTCATATAAATTTTTTTAATGTATGCACAATGTATGTGTATATTGTAATTAGATATATTTAAATGTACGCACGTATTTGTACATTACTTGTAATTATGTACATGTATACGTTGTATGCACATGCATACATTGTGCATATAACTATTTTTTGTACATCCATGCATTACATGCGCATAAATATTTACGAAGTATGTAGTTATACAAGTACATACGTAAGTTGTACATAAGTACATACTTTGCGTGCACATATATCGATGTACATATAAATATGCATGTATACATGTACGCATTTTATTTACGCAACTATGTGCATATATTGTACCTTTAAATAACATTTTTACATATTGTACGCAAATACGTACAATTTATATACAAACGTACATTGTATATGCGTGCTATTATCGTAAATTTATACAATATATGCACTTAAGTACATAAAAGCATGCAAACGCATAAACATTATTTTCATATACGTTCATACATACATTGTCTATGCATACAAAGATACAAAACATTGCCTTTTTTTACAAACTAACATACATGCGTACATGTATCATAAATGCATAATTATATGTACTAAGCATATGCGCATTGCGTTAAGTATATTACAATATAATTATGAATATTGTACGTACAAACAACGCTTGTGCATACATTGTATGTATAGGAATCGCAAATTGTACGTTCATGCGTGCGTACATTCTATGTACATAAAAATATGTAAACACATGAATAGTTACATAAAAAATTTGACTATAGTATACAATCGTAATAACTTGTAATCGTATAGTTTGATTACAAGTAATCACAATTACATGTAATCAAATTACATGTAATCATGATTACATGTAATCATATATTTTGATTACTTGTAATCATAATTACTTGTAATCGTTTTTGTTGTGATTACTTGTAATCGCAATTACTTGTAATCATGATTACAAGTAATTGATTACTGTAATCAAAATTGTAATCATGATTACAGCTGTAATCAAAATTTTTTGAAAGTTGTAATCACGATTACAAGTAATTGATTACTTGTAATCGTGATTACAAGTAATTGATTACTGTAATCAAAATTGTAATCATGATTACAGCTGTAATCAAAATTTTTTGAAAGTTGTAATCACGATTACAAGTAATTGATTACTTGTAATCGTGATTACAAGTAATTGATTACATAGCTGTAATTATCTGTAATCAATTACAGTTGTAATCGATTACTGTAATCAACGGCCAACTCTGGTACACAGCGTGAACCTAAATTTTAGTATGTATGCCTATGCGAAATAGAGTGTTCTGAGATGCTTAAAATGAAGAAATAAGCGTTCTAAAATGCTTTAAAAATTCAAAGACATCTTTCAATGGTTAACTAACGCAAGGCGCGATATCAGACCTTAATATGGAACCATAATATTTAAATTGGACCAGGTATTATATTACAGGGTAATAGTGTACCCTACAACAGGAAATAATTAAAGATCAATTAGGGGGTACACTATGTATATTTTTAATAGTGCATTAAAACAAGGATATTCGAAGACTCTTTTCTATGTTAACTAACGTCACGGTATCGGACCTTAATATTGACCTAAAATTTTTAAACTGGGCCACGTATTATATTACAGGGTGATAATGTACCCTACCACGGAAAATAATTATAGGTCAATTAGGGGGTACACAGCGTGACCCTAAAGGTAACTATGTATGCCTATGCGAAATAAAGTGTTCTGAGAAGCTTAAAATGAGGAAATAAGCGTTCTAAAATGCTTTAAAAATTCAAAGACATTTTTCTATGTTAACTAACGGCACGGTATCGGACCTTAATATTGACCTATAATTTTTAAATTAGACCACGTATTATATTACAGGGTAATAGTGTACCCTACCACAGGAAATAATTATAGGTCATTTAGGGGGTACACAGCGTGATCCTAAATTTTACTATGTATGCCTATGCGAAATAGAGTGTTCTGAGAAGCTTAAAATAAGGAAATAAGCGTTCTAAAATGCTTTAAAAATTCAAAGACATCTTTCAATGGTTAACTAACGCAAGGCGCGATATCAGACCTTAATATTGACCCATAATATTTAAATTGGACCAGGTATTATATTACAGGGTAATAGTGTACCCTACCACAGGAAATAAATATAGGTCATTTAGGGGGTACACTATGAATATTTTAAATAGTGCATTAAAACAAGGAAATACGAAGACACTTTTCTATGTTAACTAACGGCACGGTATCGGACCTTAATATTGACCTATAATTTTTAAATTGGACCACGTATTATATTACAGGGTTATAGTGTACCCTACCACAGGAAATAATTATAGGTCAATTACGGGGTACACAGAGTGACCCTAAAGTTTACTATGTATGCCTATGCGAAATAGAGTGTTCTGAGAAGCTTAAAATGAAGAAATAAGCGTTCTAAAATGCTTTAAAAATTCAAAGACATCTTTCAATGGTTAACTAACGCAAGGCGCGATATCAGACCTTAATATTGACCCATAATATTTAAATTGGACCAGGTATTATATTACAGGGTAATAGTGTACCCTACAATAGGAAATAATTATAGGTCAATTAGGGGGTACACTATGTATATTTTAAATAGTGCATTAAAACAAGGAAATTCGAAGACTCTTTTCTATGTTAACTAACGGCACGGTATCGGACCTTAATATTGACCTAAAATTTTTAAATTGGGCCACGTATTATATTACAGGGTGATAGTGTACCCTACCACGGAAAATAATTATAGGTCAATTAGGGGGTACACAGCGTGACCCTAAGGGTTACTATATATGCCTATGCGAAATAAAGTGTTCTGAGAAGCTTAAAATGAGGAAATAAGCGTTCTAAAATGCTTTAAAAATTCAAAGACATTTTTCTATGTTAACTAACGGCACGGTATCGGACCTTAATATTGACCTATAATTTTTAAATTGGACCACGTATTATATTACAGGGTTATAGTGTACCCTACCACAGGAAATAATTATAGGTCAATTAGGGGATGCACAGCGTGACCCTAAAGTTTACTATGTATGCCTATGCGAAATAGAGTGTTTTGAGAAGCTTAAAATAAAGAAATAAGCTTTCTAAAATGCTTTAAAAATTCAAAGACATCTTTCAATGGTTAACTAACGCAAGGCGCAATATCAGACCTTAATATTGACCTATAATTTTTAAATTGGACCACGTATTATATTACAGGGATATAGTGTACCCTACCACAGGAAATAATTATAGGTCAATTAGGGGGTACACAGCGTGACACTAAAGTTTACTATGTATGCCTATGCGAAATAAAGAGTTCTGAGAAGCTTAAAATGAGGAAATAAGCGTTCTAAAATGCTTTAAAAATTCAAAGACATTTTTCTATGTTTACTAACGGTACGGTATCGGACCTTAATATTGACCTATAAATTTTAAATTGGACCACGTATTATATTACAGGGTAATATTGTTCCCTACCACGGGAAATAATTATAGGTCCTTTAGGGGGTACACAGTGTGACCCTAAAGTTTACTATGTATATGCGTATGCGAAATAAAGTGTTCTGAGAAGCTTAAAATGAAGAAATAAGCGTTCTAAAATGCTTTAAAAATTCAAAGACATCTTTCAATGGTTAACTAACGCAAGGCGCAATATCAGACCTTAATATTGACCCATAATATTTAAATTGGACCAGGTATTATATTACAGGGTAATAGTGTACCCTACCACAGGAAATAATTATAGGTCAATTAGGGGGTTCACTATGTATATTTTAAATAGTGCATTACAACAAGGAAATTCGAAGACACTTTTCTATGTTAACTAACGGCACGGTATCGGACCTTAATATTGACCTATAATTTTTAAATTGGACCACGTATTATATTACAGGGTTATAGTGTACCCTACCACAGGAAATAATTATAGGTCAATTACGGGGTACACAGAGTGACCCTAAAGTTTACTATGTATGCCTATGCGAAATAGAGTGTTCTGAGAAGCTTAAAATGAAGAAATAAGCGTTCTAAAAGGCTTTAAAAATTCAAAGACATCTTTCAATGGTTAACTAACGCAAGGCGAGATATCAGACCTTAATATGGAACCATAATATTTAAATTGGACCAGGTATTATATTACAGGGTAATAGTGTACCCTACAATAGGAAATAATTATAGGTCAATTAGGGGGTACACTATGTATATTTTAAATAGTGCATTAAAACAAGGAAATTCGAAGACTCTTTTCTATGTTAACTAACGGCACGGTATCGGACCTTAATATTGACCTAAAATTTTTAAATTGGGCCACGTATTATATTACAGGGTGATAGTGTACCCTACCACGGAAAATAATTATAGGTCAATTAGGGGGTACACAGCGTGACCCTAAGGGTTACTATATATGCCTATGCGAAATAAAGTGTTCTGAGAAGCTTAAAATGAGGAAATAAGCGTTCTAAAATGCTTTAAAAATTCAAAGACATTTTTCTATGTTAACTAACGGCACGGTATCGGACCTTAATATTGACCTATAATTTTTAAATTGGACCACGTATTATATTACAGGGTTATAGTGTACCCTACCACAGGAAATAATTATAGGTCAATTAGGGGGTGCACAGCGTGACCCTAAAGTTTACTATGTATGCCTATGCGAAATAGAGTGTTTTGAGAAGCTTAAAATAAAGAAATAAGCTTTCTAAAATGCTTTAAAAATTCAAAGACATCTTTCAATGATTAACTAACGCAAGGCGCAATATCAGACCTTAATATTGACCTATAATTTTTAAATTGGACCACGTATTATATTACAGGGATATAGTGTACCCTACCACAGGAAATAATTATAGCTCAATTAGGGGGTACACAGCGTGACACTAAAGTTTACTATGTATGCCTATGCGAAATAAAGAGTTCTGAGAAGCTTAAAATGAGGAAATAAGCGTTCTAAAATGCTTTAAAAATTCAAAGACATTTTTCTATGTTTACTAACGGTACGGTATCGGACCTTAATATTGACCTATAATTTTTAAATTGGACCACGTATTATATTACAGGGTTATAGTGTACCCTACCACAGGAAATAATTATAGGTCAATTAGGGGGTGCACAGCGTGACCCTAAAGTTTACTATGTATGCCTATGCGAAATAGAGTGTTTTGAGAAGCTTAAAATAAAGAAATAAGCTTTCTAAAATGCTTTAAAAATTCAAAGACATCTTTCAATGGTTAACTAACGCAAGGCGCAATATCAGACCTTAATATTGACCTATAATTTTTAAATTGGACCACGTATTATATTACAGGGATATAGTGTACCCTACCACAGGAAATAATTATAGGTCAATTAGGGGGTACACAGCGTGACACTAAAGTTTACTATGTATGCCTATGCGAAATAAAGAGTTCTGAGAAGCTTAAAATGAGGAAATAAGCGTTCTAAAATGCTTTAAAAATTCAAAGACATTTTTCTATGTTTACTAACGGTACGGTATCGGACCTTAATATTGACCTATAAATTTTAAATTGGACCACGTATTATATTACAGGGTAATATTGTTCCCTACCACGGGCAATAATTATAGGTCCTTTAGGGGGTACACAGTGTGACCCTAAAGTTTACTATGTATATGCGTATGCGAAATAAAGTGTTCTGAGAAGCTTAAAATGAAGAAATAAGCGTTCTAAAATGCTTTAAAAATTCAAAGACATCTTTCAATGGTTAACTAACGCAAGGCGCAATATCAGACCTTAATATTGACCCATAATATTTAAATTGGACCAGGTATTATATTACAGGGTAATAGTGTACCCTACCACAGGAAATAATTATAGGTCAATTAGGGGGTTCACTATGTATATTTTAAATAGTGCATTACAACAAGGAAATTCGAAGACACTTTTCTATGTTAACTAACGGCACGGTATCGGACCTTAATATTGACCTATAATTTTTAAATTGGACCACGTATTATATTACAGGGTTATAGTGTACCCTACCACAGGAAATAATTATAGGTCAATTACGGGGTACACAGAGTGACCCTAAAGTTTACTATGTATGCCTATGCGAAATAGAGTGTTCTGAGAAGCTTAAAATGAAGAAATAAGCGTTCTAAAAGGCTTTAAAAATTCAAAGACATCTTTCAATGGTTAACTAACGCAAGGCGAGATATCAGACCTTAATATGGAACCATAATATTTAAATTGGACCAGGTATTATATTACAGGGTAATAGTGTACCCTACAATAGGAAATAATTATAGGTCAATTAGGGGGTACACTATGTATATTTTAAATAGTGCATTAAAACAAGGAAATTCGAAGACTCTTTTCTATGTTAACTAACGGCACGGTATCGGACCTTAATATTGACCTAAAATTTTTAAATTGGGCCACGTATTATATTACAGGGTGATAGTGTACCCTACCACGGAAAATAATTATAGGACAATTAGGGGGTACACAGCGTGACCCTAAGGGTTACTATATATGCCTATGCGAAATAAAGTGTTCTGAGAAGCTTAAAATGAGGAAATAAGCGTTCTAAAATGCTTTAAAAATTCAAAGACATTTTTCTATGTTAACTAACGGCACGGTATCGGACCTTAATATTGACCTATAATTTTTAAATTGGACCACGTATTATATTACAGGGTTATAGTGTACCCTACCACAGGAAATAATTATAGGTCAATTAGGGGATGCACAGCGTGACCCTAAAGTTTACTATGTATGCCTATGCGAAATAGAGTGTTTTGAGAAGCTTAAAATAAAGAAATAAGCTTTCTAAAATGCTTTAAAAATTCAAAGACATCTTTCAATGGTTAACTAACGCAAGGCGCAATATCAGACCTTAATATTGACCTATAATTTTTAAATTGGACCACGTATTATATTACAGGGATATAGTGTACCCTACCACAGGAAATAATTATAGGTCAATTAGGGGGTACACAGCGTGACACTAAAGTTTACTATGTATGCCTATGCGAAATAAAGAGTTCTGAGAAGCTTAAAATGAGGAAATAAGCGTTCTAAAATGCTTTAAAAATTCAAAGACATTTTTCTATGTTTACTAACGGTACGGTATCGGACCTTAATATTGACCTATAAATTTTAAATTGGACCACGTATTATATTACAGGGTAATATTGTTCCCTACCACGGGAAATAATTATAGGTCCTTTAGGGGGTACACAGTGTGACCCTAAAGTTTACTATGTATATGCGTATGCGAAATAAAGTGTTCTGAGAAGCTTAAAATGAAGAAATAAGCGTTCTAAAATGCTTTAAAAATTCAAAGACATCTTTCAATGGTTAACTAACGCAAGGCGCAATATCAGACCTTAATATTGACCCATAATATTTAAATTGGACCAGGTATTATATTGCAGGGTAATAGTGTACCCTACCACAGGAAATAATTATAGGTCAATTAGGGGGTTCACTATGTATATTTTAAATAGTGCATTACAACAAGGAAATTCGAAGACACTTTTCTATGTTAACTAACGGCACGGTATCGGACCTTAATATTGACCTATAATTTTTAAATTGGACCACGTATTATATTACAGGGTTATAGTGTACCCTACCACAGGAAATAATTATAGGTCAATTACGGGGTACACAGAGTGACCCTAAAGTTTACTATGTATGCCTATGCGAAATAGAGTGTTCTGAGAAGCTTAAAATGAAGAAATAAGCGTTCTAAAAGGCTTTAAAAATTCAAAGACATCTTTCAATGGTTAACTAACGCAAGGCGAGATATCAGACCTTAATATGGAACCATAATATTTAAATTGGACCAGGTATTATATTACAGGGTAATAGTGTACCCTACAATAGGAAATAATTATAGGTCAATTAGGGGGTACACTATGTATATTTTAAATAGTGCATTAAAACAAGGAAATTCGAAGACTCTTTTCTATGTTAACTAACGGCACGGTATCGGACCTTAATATTGACCTAAAATTTTTAAATTGGGCCACGTATTATATTACAGGGTGATAGTGTACCCTACCACGGAAAATAATTATAGGTCAATTAGGGGGTACACAGCGTGACCCTAAGGGTTACTATATATGCCTATGCGAAATAAAGTGTTCTGAGAAGCTTAAAATGAGGAAATAAGCGTTCTAAAATGCTTTAAAAATTCAAAGACATTTTTCTATGTTAACTAACGGCACGGTATCGGACCTTAATATTGACCTATAATTTTTAAATTGGACCACGTATTATATTACAGGGTTATAGTGTACCCTACCACAGGAAATAATTATAGGTCAATTAGGGGGTGCACAGCGTGACCCTAAAGTTTACTATGTATGCCTATGCGAAATAGAGTGTTTTGAGAAGCTTAAAATAAAGAAATAAGCTTTCTAAAATGCTTTAAAAATTCAAAGACATCTTTCAATGATTAACTAACGCAAGGCGCAATATCAGACCTTAATATTGACCTATAATTTTTAAATTGGACCACGTATTATATTACAGGGATATAGTGTACCCTACCACAGGAAATAATTATAGGTCAATTAGGGGGTACACAGCGTGACACTAAAGTTTACTATGTATGCCTATGCGAAATAAAGAGTTCTGAGAAGCTTAAAATGAGGAAATAAGCGTTCTAAAATGCTTTAAAAATTCAAAGACATTTTTCTATGTTTACTAACGGTACGGTATCGGACCTTAATATTGACCTATAATTTTTAAATTGGACCACGTATTATATTACAGGGTTATAGTGTACCCTACCACAGGAAATAATTATAGGTCAATTAGGGGGTGCACAGCGTGACCCTAAAGTTTACTATGTATGCCTATGCGAAATAGAGTGTTTTGAGAAGCTTAAAATAAAGAAATAAGCTTTCTAAAATGCTTTAAAAATTCAAAGACATCTTTCAATGGTTAACTAACGCAAGGCGCAATATCAGACCTTAATATTGACCTATAATTTTTAAATTGGACCACGTATTATATTACAGGGATATAGTGTACCCTACCACAGGAAATAATTATAGGTCAATTAGGGGGTACACAGCGTGACACTAAAGTTTACTATGTATGCCTATGCGAAATAAAGAGTTCTGAGAAGCTTAAAATGAGGAAATAAGCGTTCTAAAATGCTTTAAAAATTCAAAGACATTTTTCTATGTTTACTAACGGTACGGTATCGGACCTTAATATTGACCTATAAATTTTAAATTGGACCACGTATTATATTACAGGGTAATATTGTTCCCTACCACGGGAAATAATTATAGGTCCTTTAGGGGGTACACAGTGTGACCCTAAAGTTTACTATGTATATGCGTATGCGAAATAAAGTGTTCTGAGAAGCTTAAAATGAAGAAATAAGCGTTCTAAAATGCTTTAAAAATTCAAAGACATCTTTCAATGGTTAACTAACGCAAGGCGCAATATCAGACCTTAATATTGACCCATAATATTTAAATTGGACCAGGTATTATATTACAGGGTAATAGTGTACCCTACCACAGGAAATAATTATAGGTCAATTAGGGGGTTCACTATGTATATTTTAAATAGTGCATTACAACAAGGAAATTCGAAGACACTTTTCTATGTTAACTAACGGCACGGTATCGGACCTTAATATTGACCTATAATTTTTAAATTGGACCACGTATTATATTACAGGGTTATAGTGTACCCTACCACAGGAAATAATTATAGGTCAATTACGGGGTACACAGAGTGACCCTAAAGTTTACTATGTATGCCTATGCGAAATAGAGTGTTCTGAGAAGCTTAAAATGAAGAAATAAGCGTTCTAAAAGGCTTTAAAAATTCAAAGACATCTTTCAATGGTTAACTAACGCAAGGCGAGATATCAGACCTTAATATGGAACCATAATATTTAAATTGGACCAGGTATTATATTACAGGGTAATAGTGTACCCTACAATAGGAAATAATTATAGGTCAATTAGGGGGTACACTATGTATATTTTAAATAGTGCATTAAAACAAGGAAATTCGAAGACTCTTTTCTATGTTAACTAACGGCACGGTATCGGACCTTAATATTGACCTAAAATTTTTAAATTGGGCCACGTATTATATTACAGGGTGATAGTGTACCCTACCACGGAAAATAATTATAGGTCAATTAGGGGGTACACAGCGTGACCCTAAGGGTTACTATATATGCCTATGCGAAATAAAGTGTTCTGAGAAGCTTAAAATGAGGAAATAAGCGTTCTAAAATGCTTTAAAAATTCAAAGACATTTTTCTATGTTAACTAACGGCACGGTATCGGACCTTAATATTGACCTATAATTTTTAAATTGGACCACGTATTATATTACAGGGTTATAGTGTACCCTACCACAGGAAATAATTATAGGTCAATTAGGGGGTGCACAGTGTGACCCTAAAGTTTACTATGTATGCCTATGCGAAATAGAGTGTTTTGAGAAGCTTAAAATAAAGAAATAAGCTTTCTAAAATGCTTTAAAAATTCAAAGACATCTTTCAATGATTAACTAACGCAAGGCGCAATATCAGACCTTAATATTGACCTATAATTTTTAAATTGGACCACGTATTATATTACAGGGATATAGTGTACCCTACCACAGGAAATAATTATAGGTCAATTAGGGGGTACACAGCGTGACACTAAAGTTTACTATGTATGCCTATGCGAAATAAAGAGTTCTGAGAAGCTTAAAATGAGGAAATAAGCGTTCTAAAATGCTTTAAAAATTCAAAGACATTTTTCTATGTTTACTAACGGTACGGTATCGGACCTTAATATTGACCTATAATTTTTAAATTGGACCACGTATTATATTACAGGGTTATAGTGTACCCTACCACAGGAAATAATTATAGGTCAATTAGGGGGTGCACAGCGTGACCCTAAAGTTTACTATGTATGCCTATGCGAAATAGAGTGTTTTGAGAAGCTTAAAATAAAGAAATAAGCTTTCTAAAATGCTTTAAAAATTCAAAGACATCTTTCAATGGTTAACTAACGCAAGGCGCAATATCAGACCTTAATATTGACCTATAATTTTTAAATTGGACCACGTATTATATTACAGGGATATAGTGTACCCTACCACAGGAAATAATTATAGGTCAATTAGGGGGTACACAGCGTGACACTAAAGTTTACTATGTATGCCTATGCGAAATAAAGAGTTCTGAGAAGCTTAAAATGAGGAAATAAGCGTTCTAAAATGCTTTAAAAATTCAAAGACATTTTTCTATGTTTACTAACGGTACGGTATCGGACCTTAATATTGACCTATAAATTTTAAATTGGACCACGTATTATATTACAGGGTAATATTGTTCCCTACCACGGGAAATAATTATAGGTCCTTTAGGGGGTACACAGTGTGACCCTAAAGTTTACTATGTATATGCGTATGCGAAATAAAGTGTTCTGAGAAGCTTAAAATGAAGAAATAAGCGTTCTAAAATGCTTTAAAAATTCAAAGACATCTTTCAATGGTTAACTAACGCAAGGCGCAATATCAGACCTTAATATTGACCCATAATATTTAAATTGGACCAGGTATTATATTACAGGGTAATAGTGTACCCTACCACAGGAAATAATTATAGGTCAATTAGGGGGTTCACTATGTATATTTTAAATAGTGCATTACAACAAGGAAATTCGAAGACACTTTTCTATGTTAACTAACGGCACGGTATCGGACCTTAATATTGACCTATAATTTTTAAATTGGACCACGTATTATATTACAGGGTTATAGTGTACCCTAAAACAGGAAATAATTATAGGTCAATTAGGGGGTGCACAGCGTGACCCTAAAGTTTACTATGTATGCCTATGCGAAATAGAGTGTTTTGAGAAGCTTAAAATAAAGAAATAAGCTTTCTAAAATGCTTTAAAAATTCAGAGACATCTTTCAATGGTTAACTAACGCAAGGCGCAATATCAGACCTTAATATTGACCTATAATTTTTAAATTGGATGTTTTAATTTCTAAATTGGACCACGTATTATATTACAGGGTAATAGTGTACCCTACCACAGGAAATAATTATAGGTCATTTAGGGGGTACACAGCGTGATCCTAAATTTTACTATGTATGCCTATGCGAAATAGAGTGTTCTGAGAAGCTTAAAATGAAGAAATAAGCGTTCTAAAATGCTTTAAAAATTCAAAGACATCTTTCAATGGTTAACTAACGCAAGGCGCGATATCAGACCTTAATATTGACCCATAATATTTAAATTGGACCAGGTATTATATTACAGGGTAATAGTGTACCCTACAATAGGAAATAATTATAGGTCAATTAGGGGGTACACTATGTATATTTTAAATAGTGCATTAAAACAAGGAAATTCGAAGACTCTTTTCTATGTTAACTAACGGCACGGTATCGGACCTTAATATTGACCTAAAATTTTTAAATTGGGCCACGTATTATATTACAGGGTGATAGTGTATCCTACCACGGAAAATAATTATAGGTCAATTAGGGGGTACACAGCGTGACCCTAAGGGTTACTATATATGCCTATGCGAAATAAAGTGTTCTGAGAAGCTTAAAATGAGGAAATAAGCGTTCTAAAATGCTTTAAAAATTCAAAGACATTTTTCTATGTTAACTAACGGCACGGTATCGGACCTTAATATTGACCTATAATTTTTAAATTGGACCACGTATTATATTACAGGGTTATAGTGTACCCTACCTCAGGAAATAATTATAGGTCAATTAGGGGGTGCACAGCGTGACCCTAAAGTTTACTATGTATGCCTATGCGAAATAGAGTGTTTTGAGAAGCTTAAAATAAAGAAATAAGCTTTCTAAAATGCTTTAAAAATTCAAAGACATCTTTCAATGGTTAACTAACGCAAGGCGCAATATCAGACCTTAATATTGACCTATAATTTTTAAATTGGACCACGTATTATATTACAGGGATATAGTGTACCCTACCACAGGAAATAATTATAGGTCAATTAGGGGGTACACAGCGTGACACTAAAGTTTACTATGTATGCCTATGCGAAATAAAGAGTTCTGAGAAGCTTAAAATGAGGAAATAAGCGTTCTAAAATGCTTTAAAAATTCAAAGACATTTTTCTATGTTTACTAACGGTACGGTATCGGACCTTAATATTGACCTATAAATTTTAAATTGGACCACGTATTATATTACAGGGTAATATTGTTCCCTACCACGGGAAATAATTATAGGTCCTTTAGGGGGTACACAGTGTGACCCTAAAGTTTACTATGTATATGCGTATGCGAAATAAAGTGTTCTGAGAAGCTTAAAATGAAGAAATGAGCGTTCTAAAATGCTTTAAAAATTCAAAGACATCTTTCAATGGTTAACTAACGCAATGCGCAATATCAGACCTTAATATTGACCCATAATATTTAAATTGGACCAGGTATTATATTACAGGGTAATAGTGTACCCTACCACAGAAAATAATTATAGGTCAATTAGGGGGTTCACTATGTATATTTTAAATAGTGCATTACAACAAGGAAATTCGAAGACACTTTTCTATGTTAACTAACGGCACGGTATCGGACCTTAATATTGACCTATAATTTTTAAATTGGACCACGTATTATATTACAGGGTTATAGTGTACCCTACCACAGGAAATAATTATAGGTCAATTACGGGGTACACAGAGTGACCCTAAAGTTTACAATGTATGCCTATGCGAAATAGAGTGTTCTGAGAAGCTTAAAATGAAGAAATAAGCGTTCTAAAAGGCTTTAAAAATTCAAAGACATCTTTCAATGGTTAACTAACGCAAGGCGAGATATCAGACCTTAATATGGAACCATAATATTTAAATTGGACCAGGTATTATATTACAGGGTAATAGTGTACCCTACAATAGGAAATAATTATAGGTCAATTAGGGGGTACACTATGTATATTTTAAATAGTGCATTAAAACAAGGAAATTCGAAGACTCTTTTCTATGTTAACTAACGGCACGGTATCGGACCTTAATATTGACCTAAAATTTTTAAATTGGGCCACGTATTATATTACAGGGTGATAGTGTACCCTACCACGGAAAATAATTATAGGTCAATTAGGGGGTACACAGCGTGACCCTAAGTGTTACTATATATGCCTATGCGAAATAAAGTGTTCTGAGAAGCTTAAAATGAGGAAATAAGCGTTCTAAAATGCTTTAAAAATTCAAAGACATTTTTCTATGTTAACTAACGGCACGGTATCGGACCTTAATATTGACCTATAATTTTTAAATTGGACCACGTATTATATTACAGGGTTATAGTGTACCCTACCACAGGAAATAATTATAGGTCAATTAGGGGGTGCACAGCGTGACCCTAAAGTTTACTATGTATGCCTATGCGAAATAGAGTGTTTTGAGAAGCTTAAAATAAAGAAATAAGCTTTCTAAAATGCTTTAAAAATTCAAAGACATCTTTCAATGATTAACTAACGCAAGGCGCAATATCAGACCTTAATATTGACCTATAATTTTTAAATTGGACCACGTATTATATTACAGGGATATAGTGTACCCTACCACAGGAAATAATTATAGGTCAATTAGGGGGTACACAGCGTGACACTAAAGTTTACTATGTATGCCTATGCGAAATAAAGAGTTCTGAGAAGCTTAAAATGAGGAAATAAGCGTTCTAAAATGCTTTAAAAATTCAAAGACATTTTTCTATGTTTACTAACGGTACGGTATCGGACCTTAATATTGACCTATAAATTTTAAATTGGACCACGTATTATATTACAGGGTAATATTGTTCCCTACCACGGGAAATAATTATAGGTCCTTTAGGGGGTACACAGTGTGACCCTAAAGTTTACTATGTATATGCGTATGCGAAATAAAGTGTTCTGAGAAGCTTAAAATGAAGAAATAAGCGTTCTAAAATGCTTTAAAAATTCAAAGACATCTTTCAATGGTTAACTAACGCAAGGCGCAATATCAGACCTTAATATTGACCCTTAATATTTAAATTGGACCAGGTATTATATTACAGGGTAATAGTGTACCCTACCACAGGAAATAATTATAGGTCAATTAGGGGGTTCACTATGTATATTTTAAATAGTGCATTACAACAAGGAAATTCGAAGACACTTTTCTATGTTAACTAACGGCACGGTATCGGACCTTAATATTGACCTATAATTTTTAAATTGGACCACGTATTATATTACAGGGTTATAGTGTACCCTACCACAGGAAATAATTATAGGTCAATTAGGGGGTGCACAGCGTGACCCTAAAGTTTACTATGTATGCCTATGCGAAATAGAGTGTTTTGAGAAGCTTAAAATAAAGAAATAAGCTTTCTAAAATGCTTTAAAAATTCAAAGACATCTTTCAATGGTTAACTAACGCAAGGCGCAATATCAGACCTTAATATTGACCTATAATTTTTAAATTGGATGTTTTAATTTCTAAATTGGACCACGTATTATATTACAGGGTAATAGTGTACCCTACCACAGGAAATAATTATAGGTCATTTAGGGGGTACACAGCGTGATCCTAAATTTTACTATGTATGCCTATGCGAAATAGAGTGTTCTGAGAAGCTTAAAATGAAGAAATAAGCGTTCTAAAATGCTTTAAAAATTCAAAGACATCTTTCAATGGTTAACTAACGCAAGGCGCGATATCAGACCTTAATATTGACCCATAATATTTAAATTGGACCAGGTATTATATTACAGGGTAATAGTGTACCCTACAATAGGAAATAATTATAGGTCAATTAGGGGGTACACTATGTATATTTTAAATAGTGCATTAAAACAAGGAAATTCGAAGACTCTTTTCTATGTTAACTAACGGCACGGTATCGGACCTTAATATTGACCTAAAATTTTTAAATTGGGCCACGTATTATATTACAGGGTGATAGTGTACCCTACCACGGAAAATAATTATAGGTCAATTAGGGGGTACACAGCGTGACCCTAAGGGTTACTATGTATGCCTATGCGAAATAAAGTGTTCTGAGAAGCTTAAAATAAAGAAATAAGCTTTCTAAAATGCTTTAAAAATTCAAAGACATCTTTCAATGGTTAACTAACGCAAGGCGCAATATCAGACCTTAATATTGACCTATAATTTTTAAATTGGACCACGTATTATATTACAGGGATATAGTGTACCCTACCACAGGAAATAATTATAGGTCAATTAGGGGGTACACAGCGTGACACTAAAGTTTACTATGTATGCCTATGCGAAATAAAGAGTTCTGAGAAGCTTAAAATGAGGAAATAAGCGTTCTAAAATGCTTTAAAAATTCAAAGACATTTTTCTATGTTTACTAACGGTACGGTATCGGACCTTAATATTGACCTATAAATTTTAAATTGGACCACGTATTATATTACAGGGTAATATTGTTCCCTACCACGGGAAATAATTATAGGTCCTTTAGGGGGTGCACAGCGTGACCCTAAAGTTTACTATGTATGCCTATGCGAAATAGAGTGTTTTGAGAAGCTTAAAATAAAGAAATAAGCTTTCTAAAATGCTTTAAAAATTCAAAGACATCTTTCAATGGTTAACTAACGCAAGGCGCAATATCAGACCTTAATATTGACCTATAATTTTTAAATTGGATGTTTTAATTTCTAAATTGGACCACGTATTATATTACAGGGTAATAGTGTACCCTACCACAGGAAATAATTATAGGTCATTTAGGGGGTACACAGCGTGATCCTAAATTTTACTATGTATGCCTATGCGAAATAAAGTGTTCTGAGAAGCTTAAAATGAAGAAATAAGCGTTCTAAAATGCTTTAAAAATTCAAAGACATCTTTCAATGGTTAACTAACGCAAGGCGCGATATCAGACCTTAATATTGACCCATAATATTTAAATTGGACCAGGTATTATATTACAGGGTAATAGTGTACCCTACCACAGGAAATAATTATAGGTCATTTAGGGGGTACACTATGAATATTTTAAATAGTGCATTAAAACAAGGAAATACGAAGACACTTTTCTATGTTAACTAACGGCACGGTATCGGACCTTAATATTGACCTATAATTTTTAAATTGTACCACGTATTATATTACAGGGTAATAGTGTACCTTACCACAGGAAATAATTATAGGTCAATTAGGGGGTACACAGCGTTACCCTAAAGTTTACTATGTATGCCTATGCGAAATAGAGTGTTCTGAGAAGCTTAAAATGAAGAAATAAGCGTTCTAAAATGCTTTAAAAATTCAAAGACATCTTTCAATGGTTAACTAACGCAAGGCGCAATATCAGACCTTAATATTGACCTATAATTTTTAAATTGGACCACGTATTATATTACAGGGTAATAATGTACCCTACCACAGGAAATAATTATAGGTCAATTAGGGGGTACACTATGTATATTTTAAATAGTGCATTAAAACAAGGAAATTCGAAGACACTTTTCTATGTTAACTAACGGCACGGTATCGGACCTTAATATTGACCTATAATTTTTAAATTGGACCACGTATTATATTACAGGGTTATAGTGTACCCTACTACAGAAAATAATTATAGGTCAATTAGGGGGTACACAGCGTGACCCTAAAGTTTACTATGTATGCCTATGCGAAATAAAGTGTTCTGAGAAGCTTAAAATGAGGAAATAAGCGTTCTAAAATGCTTTAAAAATTCAAAGACATTTTTCTATGTTAACTAACGGCACGGTATCGGACCTTAATATTGACCCATAATATTTAAATTGGACCAGGTATTATATTACAGGGTAATAGTGTACCCTACCACAGGAAATAATTATAGGTCATTTAGGGGGTACACTATGAATATTTTAAATAGTGCATTAAAACAAGGAAATACGAAGACACTTTTCTATGTTAACTAACGGCACGGTAGCGGACCTTAATATTGACCTATAATTTTTAAATTGTACCACGTATTATATTACAGGGTAATAGTGTACCTTACCACAGGAAATAATTATAGGTCAATTAGGGGGTACACAGCGTTACCCTAAAGTTTACTATGTATGCCTATGCGAAATAGAGTGTTCTGAGAAGCTTAAAATGAAGAAATAAGCGTTCTAAAATGCTTTAAAAATTCAAAGACATCTTTCAATGGTTAACTAACGCAAGGCGCAATATCAGACCTTAATATTGACCTATAATTTTTAAATTGGACCACGTATTATATTACAGGGTAATAGTGTACCCTACCACAGGAAATAATTATAGGTCAATTAGGGGGTACACAGCGTGACCCTAAAGTTTACTATGTATGCGTATGCGAAATAAAGAGTTCTGAGAAGCTTAAAATGAGGAAATAAGCGTTCTAAAATGCTTTAAAAATTCAAAGACATTTTTCTATGTTAACTAACGGCACGGTATCGGACCTTAATATTGACCTATAATTTTTAAATTGGACCACGTATTATATTACAGGGTTATAGTGTACCCTACCACAGGAAATAATTATAGGTCAATTAGGGGGTACACAGCGTGACCCTAAAGTTTACTATGTATGCCTATGCGAAATAAAGTGTTCTGAGAAGCTTAAAATGAGGAAATAAGCGTTCTAAAATGCTTTAAAAATTCAAAGACATTTTTCTATGTTAACTAACGGCACGGTATCGGACCTTAATATTGACCTATAATTTTTAAATTGGGCCACGTATTATATTACAGTGTAATAGTGTACCCTACCACAGGAAATAATTATAGGTCATTTAGGGGGTACACAGCGTGACCCTAAATTTTACTATGTATGCCTATGCGAAATAGAGTGTTCTGAGATGCTTAAAATGAAGAAATAAGCGTTCTAAAATGCTTTAAAAATTAAAAGACATCTTTCAATGGTTAACTAACGCAAGACGCAATATCAGACCTTAATATTGAACCATAATATTTATATTGGACCAGGTAATATATTACAGGGTAATAGTGTACCCTAGCACAGGAAATAATTATAGGTCAATTAGGGGGTACACTATGTATATTTTAAATAGTGCATTAAAACAAGGAAATACGAAGACACTTTTCTATGTTAACGAACGGCACGGTATCGGACCTTAATATTGACCTATAATTTTTAAATTGGACCACGTATTATATTACAGGGTTACAGTGTACCCTACCACAGGAAATAATTATAGGTCAATTAGGGGGTACACAGAGTGACCCCAAAGTTTACTATGTATGCCGATGCGAAATAAAGTGCTCTGAGAAGCTTAAAATGAGGAAATAAGCGTTCTAAAATGCTTTAAAAATTCAAAGACATTTTTCTATGTTAACTAACGGCACGGTATCGGACCTTAATATTGACCTATAATTTTTAAATTGGACCACTTATTATATTACAGGGTAGTAGTGTACCCTATCACAGGAAATAATTATAGGTCATTTAGGGGGTACACTATGTATATTTTAAATAGTGCATTAAAACAAGGAAATACGAAGACACTTTTCTATTTTAACTAACGGCACGGAATCGGACCTTAATATTGACCTATAATTTTTAAATTGTACCACGTATTATATTACAGGGTAATAGTGTACTTTACCACAGGAAATAATTATAGGTCAATTAGGTGGTACACAGCGTGACCCTAAAGTTTACTATGTATGCCTATGCGAAATAGAGTTTTCTGAGAAGCTTAAAATGAAGAAATAAGCGTTCTAAAATGCTTTAAAAATTCAAAGACATCTTTCAATGGTTAACTAACGCAAGGCGCGATATCAGACCTTAATATGGAACCATAATATTTCAATTGGACCAGGTATTATATTACAGGGTAATAGTGTACCCTACAACAGGATATAATTATAGGTCAATTAGGGGGTACACTATGTATATTTTAAATAGTGCATTAAAACAAGAAAATACGAAGACACTTTTCTATGTTAACTAACGGCACGGTATCGGACCTTAATATTAACCTATAAATTTTAAATTGGACCACGTATTATATTACAGGGTTATAGTGTACCCTACCACAGGAAATAATTATAGGTCAATTAGGGGGTACACAGAGTGACCTTAAAGTTTACTATGTATGCCTATGCGAAATAAAGTGTTCTGAGAAGCTTAAAATGAGGAAATAAGCGTTCTAAAATGCTTTAAAAATTCAAAGACATTTTTCTATGTTAACTAACGGCACGGTATCGGACCTTAATATTGACCTTTAATTTTTAAATTGGACCACGTATTATATTACACGTATTATATTACAGGGTGTACCCTACCACAGGAAATAATTATAGGTCATTTAGGGGGTACACAGCGTGACCCTAAATTTTAGTATGTATGCCTATGCGAAATGGAGTGTTCTGAGATGCTTAAAATGAAGAAATAAGCGTTCTAAAATGCTTTAAAAATTCAAAGACATCTTTCAATGGTTAACTAACGCAAGGCGCGATATCAGACCTTAATATGGAACCATAATATTTAAATTGGACCAGGTATTATATTACAGGGTAATAGTGTACCCTACAACAGGAAATAATTATAGATCAATTAGGGGGTACACTATGTATATTTTTAATAGTGCATTAAAACAAGGATATTCGAAGACTCTTTTCTATGTTAACTAACGTCACGGTATCGGACCTTAATATTGACCTAAAATTTTTAAATTGGGCCACGTATTATATTACAGGGTGATAGTGTACCCTACCACGGAAAATAATTATAGGTCAATTAGGGGGTACACAGCGTGACCCTAAAGGTTACTATGTATGCCTATGCGAAATAAAGTGTTCTGAGAAGCTTAAAATGAGGAAATAAGCGTTCTAAAATGCTTTAAAAATTCAAAGACATTTTTCTATGTTAACTAACGGCACGGTATCGGACCTTAATATTGACCTATAATTTTTAAATTAGACCACGTATTATATTACAGGGTAATAGTGTACCCTACCACAGGAAATAATTATAGGTCAATTAGGGGGTGCACAGCGTGACCCTAAAGTTTACTAAGTATGCCTATGCGAAATAGAGTGTTCTGAGAAGCTGAAAATGAAGAAATAAGCGTTCTAAAATGCTTTAAAAATTCAAAGACATCTTTCAATGGTTAACTAACGCAAGGCGCAATATCAGACCTTAATATTGACCTATAATTTTTAAATTGGACCACGTATTATATTAAAGGGTTATAGTGTACCCTACCACAGGAAATAATTATAGGTCAATTAGGCGGTACACAGCGTGACACTAAAGTTTACTATGTATGCCTATGCGAAATAAAGAGTTCTGAGAAGCTTAAAATGAGGAAATAAGCGTTCTAAAATGCTTTAAAAATTCAAAGACATTTTTCTATGTTAACTAACGGTACGGTATCGGACCTTAATATTGACCTATAATTTTTAAATTGGACCACGTATTATATTACAGGGTGATATTGTTCCCTACCACGGGAAATAATTATAGGTCACTTAGGGGTAAACAGCGTGAACCTTAAGTTTACTATGTATGCCTACGCGAAATAAAGTGTTCTGAGAAGCTTAAAATGAAGAAATATGCGTTCTAAAATGCTTTTAAAATTCAAAGACATCTTTCAATGGTTAACTAGCGCAAGGCGCAATATCAGACCTTAATATTGACCCATTATATTTAAATTGGACCAGGTATTATATTACAGGTTAATAGTGTACCCTACCACAGGAAATAATTATAGGTAAATTAGGGGGTACACTATGTATATTTTAAACAGTGCATTAAAACAAGGAAATTCGAGGACATTTTTCTATGTTAACTAACGGCACGGTATCGGACCTTAATATTGACCTATAATTTTTAAATTGGACCACGTATTATATTACAGGGTAATAGTGTACCCTACCACATGAAATAATTATAGGTCATTTAGGGGGTACACAGCATGACCCTAAATTTTACTATGTATGCCTATGCGAAATAGAGTGTTCTGAGATGCTTAAAATGAAGAAATAAGCGTTCTAAAATGCTTTAAAAATTCAAAGACATCTTTCAATGGTTAACTAACGCAAGGCGCACTATCAGACCTTAATATTGACCCATAATATTTAAATTGGACCAGGTATTATATTACAGGGTAATAGTGTACCCTACCACAGGAAATAATTATAGGTCAATTTGGGGGTACACTATGTATATTTTAAATAGTGCATTAAAACAAGGAAATACGAAGACAATTTTCTATGTTAACTAACGGCACGGAATCGGACCTTAATATTGACCTATAATTTTTAAATTGGACCACGTATTATATTACAGGGTTATAGTGTACCCTACCACAGGAAATAATTATAGGTCAATTAGGGGGTACACAGAGTGACCCTAAAGTTTACTATGTATGCCTATGCGAAATAAAGTGTTCTGAGAAGCTTAAAATGAGGAAATAAGCGTTCTAAAATGCTTTAAAAATTCAAAGACATTTTTCTATGTTAACTAACGGCACGGTATCGGACCTTAATATTGACCTATAATATTTAAATTGGACCAGGTATTATATTACAGGGTAATAGTGTACCCTACCACAGGAAATAATTATAGGTCATTTAGGGGGTACACTATGTATATTTTAAATAGTGCATTAAAACAAGGAAATACGAAGACACTTTTCTATGTTAACTAACGGCACGGTATCGGACCTTAATATTGACCTATAATTTTTAAATTGTACCACGTATTATATTACAGGGTAATAGTGTACCTTACCACATGAAATAATTATAGGTCAATTAGGTGGTACACAGCGTGACCCTAAAGTTTACTATGTATGCATATGCGAAATAGAGTGTTCTGAGAAGCTTAAAATGAAGAAATAAGCGTTCTAAAATGCTTTAAAAATTCAAAGACATCTTTCAATGGTTAACTAACGCAAGGCGCAATATCAGACCTTAATATTGACCCATAATATTTAAATTGGACCAGGTATTATATTACAGGGTAATAGTGTATCCTACCACAGGAAATAATTATAGGTCAATTGGGGGTGCACAGCGTGACCCTAAAGTTTACTATGTATGCCTATGCGAAATAGAGTGTTCTGAGAAGCTTAAAATGAAGAAATAAGCGTTCTAAAATGTTTTAAAAATTCAAAGACATCTTTCAATGGTTAACTAACGCAAGGCGCAATATCAGACCTTAATATTGACCTATAATTTTTAAATTGGACCACGTATTATATTACAGGGTTATAGTGTACCCTACCACAGGAAATAATTATAGGTCAATTAGGGGGTACACAGAGTGACCCTAAAGTTTACTATGTATGCCTATGCGAAATAAAGTGTTCTGAGAAGCTTAAAATGAGGAAATAAGCGTTCTAAAATGCTTTAAGAATTCAAAGACATTTTTCTATGTTAACTAACGGCACGGTATCGGACCTTAATATTGACCTATAATTTTTAAATTGGACCACGTATTATATTACAGGGTAATAGTGTACCCTACCACATGAAATAATTATAGGTCATTTAGGGGGTACACAGCATGACCCTAAATTTTACTATGTATGCCTATGCGAAATAGAGTGTTCTGAGATGCTTAAAATGAAGAAATAAGCGTTCTAAAATGCTTTAAAAATTCAAAGACATCTTTCAATGGTTAACTAACGCAAGGCGCACTATCAGACCTTAATATTGACCCATAATATTTAAATTGGACCAGGTATTATATTACAGGGTAATAGTGTACCCTACCACAGGAAATAATTATAGGTCAATTTGGGGGTACACTATGTATATTTTAAATAGTGCATTAAAACAAGGAAATACGAAGACACTTTTCTATGTTAACTAACGGCACGGTATCGGACCTTAATATTGACCTATAATTTTTAAATTGTACCACGTATTATATTACAGGGTAATAGTGTACCTTACCACATGAAATAATTATAGGTCAATTAGGTGGTACACAGCGTGACCCTAAAGTTTACTATGTATGCCTATGCGAAATAGAGTGTTCTGAGAAGCTTAAAATGAAGAAATAAGCGTTCTAAAATGCTTTAAAAATTCAAAGACATCTTTCAATGGTTAACTAACGCAAGGCGCGATATCAGACCTTAATATGGAACCATAATATTTCAATTGGACCAGGTATTATATTACAGGATAATAGTGTACCCTACAACAGGATATAATTATAGGTCAATTAGGGGGTACACTATGTATATTTTAAATAGTGCATTAAAACAAGAAAATACGAAGACACTTTTCTATGTTAACTAACGGCACGGTATCGGACCTTAATATTGACCTATAAATTTTAAAATGGACCACGTATTATATTACAGGGTTATAGTGTACCCTACCACAGGAAATAATTATAGGTCAATTAGGGGGTACACAGAGTGACCCTAAAGTTTACTATGTATGCCTATGCGAAATAAAGTGTTCTGAGAAGCTTAAAATGAGGAAATAAGCGTTCTAAAATGCTTTAAAAATTCAAAGACATTTTTCTATGTTAACTAACGGCACGGTATCGGACCTTAATATTGACCTATAATTTTTAAATTGGACCACGTATTATATTACAGGGTAATAGTGTACCCTACCACAGGAAATAATTATAGGTCATTTAGGGGGTACACAGCGTGACCCTAAATTTTAGTATGTATGCCTATGCGAAATAGAGTGTTCTGAGATGCTTAAAATGAAGAAATAAGCGTTCTAAAATGCTTTAAAAATTCAAAGACATCTTTCAATGGTTAACTAACGCAAGGCGCGATATCAGACCTTAATATGGAACCATAATATTTAAATTGGACCAGGTATTATATTACAGGGTAATAGTGTACCCTACAACAGGAAATAATTAAAGATCAATTAGGGGGTACACTATGTATATTTTTAATAGTGCATTAAAACAAGGATATTCGAAGACTCTTTTCTATGTTAACTAACGTCACGGTATCGGACCTTAATATTGACCTAAAATTTTTAAATTGGGCCACGTATTATATTACAGGGTGATAATGTACCCTACCACGGAAAATAATTATAGGTCAATTAGGGGGTACACAGCGTGACCCTAAAGGTAACTATGTATGCCTATGCGAAATAAAGTGTTCTGAGAAGCTTAAAATGAGGAAATAAGCGTTCTAAAATGCTTTAAAAATTCAAAGACATTTTTCTATGTTAACTAACGGCACGGTATCGGACCTTAATATTGACCTATAATTTTTAAATTAGACCACGTATTATATTACAGGGTAATAGTGTACCCTACCACAGGAAATAATTATAGGTCAATTAGGGGGTGCACAGCGTGACCCTAAAGTTTACTAAGTATGCCTATGCGAAATAGAGTGTTCTGAGAAGCTGAAAATGAAGAAATAAGCGTTCTAAAATGCTTTAAAAATTCAAAGACATCTTTCAATGGTTAACTAACGCAAGGCGCAATATCAGACCTTAATATTGACCTATAATTTTTAAATTGGACCACGTATTATATTACAGGGTTATAGTGTACCCTACCACAGGAAATAATTATAGGTCAATTAGGCGGTACACAGCGTGACACTAAAGTTTACTATGTATGCCTACGCGAAATAAAGTGTTCTGAGAAGCTTAAAATGAAGAAATATGCGTTCTAAAATGCTTTTAAAATTCAAAGACATCTTTCAATGGTTAACTAGCGCAAGGCGCAATATCAGACCTTAATATTGACCCATAATATTTAAATTGGACCAGGTATTATATTACAGGTTAATAGTGTACCCTACCACAGGAAATAATTATAGGTAAATTAGGGGGTACACTATGTATATTTTAAACAGTGCATTAAAACAAGGAAATTCGAGGACACTTTTCTATGTTAACTAACGGCACGGTATCGGACCTTAATATTGACCTAAAATTTTTAAATTGAACCACCTATTATATTACAGGGTTATAGTGTACCCTACCACGTAAAATAATTATAGGTTAATTAGGGGGTACACAGCGTGACCCTAAAGTTTATTATGTATGCGTATGCGAAATAAAGTGTTCTGAGAAGCTTAAAATGAAGAAATAAGCGTTCTAAAATGCTTTAAAAATTCAAAGACATCTTTCAATGGTTAACTAACGCAAGGCGCAATATCAGACCTTAATATTGACCCATAATATTTAAATTGGACCAGGGTTTATATTACAGGGTAATAGTGTACCCTACCACAGGAAATAATTATAGGTCAATTAGGGGGTACACTATGTATATTTTAAATAGTGCATTAAAACAAGGAAATTCGAAGACACTTTTCTATGCTAACTAACGGCACGGTATCGGACCTTAATATTGACCTATAATTTTTAAATTGTACCACGTATTATATTACAGGGTAATAGTGTACCTTACCACATGAAATAATTATAGGTCAATTAGGTGGTACACAGCGTGACCCTAAAGTTTACTATGTATGCCTATGCGAAATAGAGTGTTCTGAGAAGCTTAAAATGAAGAAATAAGCGTTCTAAAATGCTTTAAAAATTCAAAGACATCTTTCAATGGTTAACTAACGCAAGGCGCGATATCAGACCTTAATATGGAACCATAATATTTCAATTGGACCAGGTATTATATTACAGGATAATAGTGTACCCTACAACAGGATATAATTATAGGTCAATTAGGGGGTACACTATGTATATTTTAAATAGTGCATTAAAACAAGAAAATACGAAGACACTTTTCTATGTTAAATAACGGCACGGTATCGGACCTTAATATTGACCTATAAATTTTAAATTGGACCACGTATTATATTACAGGGTTATAGTGTACCCTACCACAGGAAATAATTATAGGTCAATTAGGGAGTACACAGCGTGACCCTAAAGTTTACTATGTATGCCTATGCGAAATAAAGTGTTCTGAGAAGCTTAAAATGAGGAAATAAGCGTTCTAAAATGCTTTAAGAATTCAAAGACATTTTTCTATGTTAACTAACGGCACGGTATCGGACCTTAATATTGACCTATAATTTTTAAATTGGACCACGTATTATATTACAGGGTAATAGTGTACCCTACCACATGAAATAATTATAGGTCATTTAGGGGGTACACAGCATGACCCTAAATTTTACTATGTATGCCTATGCGAAATAGAGTGTTCTGAGATGCTTAAAATGAAGAAATAAGCGTTCTAAAATGCTTTAAAAATTCAAAGACATCTTTCAATGGTTAACTAACGCAAGGCGCACTATCAGACCTTAATATTGACCCATAATATTTAAATTAGACCAGGTATTATATTACAGGGTAATAGTGTACCCTACCACAGGAAATAATTATAGGTCAATTAGGGGGTGCACAGCGTGACCCTAAAGTTTACTAAGTATGCCTATGCGAAATAGAGTGTTCTGAGAAGCTGAAAATGAAGAAATAAGCGTTCTAAAATGCTTTAAAAATTCAAAGACATCTTTCAATGGTTAACTAACGCAAGGCGCAATATCAGACCTTAATATTGACCTATAATTTTTAAATTGGACCACGTATTATATTACAGGGTTATAGTGTACCCTACCACAGGAAATAATTATAGGTCAATTAGGGGGTGCACAGCGTGACCCTAAAGTTTACTAAGTATGCCTATGCGAAATAGAGTGTTCTGAGAAGCAGAAAATGAAGAAATAAGCGTTCTAAAATGCTTTAAAAATTCAAAGACATCTTTCAATGGTTAACTAACGCAAGGCGCAATATCAGACCTTAATATTGACCTATAATTTTTAAATTGGACCACGTATTATATTACAGGGTTATAGTGTACCCTACCACAGGAAATAATTATAGGTCAATTAGGCGGTACACAGCGTGACACTAAAGTTTACTATGTATGCCTACGCGAAATAAAGTGTTCTGAGAAGCTTAAAATGAAGAAATATGCGTTCTAAAATGCTTTTAAAATTCAAAGACATCTTTCAATGGTTAACTAGCGCAAGGCGCAATATCAGACCTTAATATTGACCCATAATATTTAAATTGGACCAGGTATTATATTACAGGTTAATAGTGTACCCTACCACAGGAAATAATTATAGGTAAATTAGGGGGTACACTATGTATATTTTAAACAGTGCATTAAAACAAGGAAATTCGAGGACACTTTTCTATGTTAACTAACGGCACGGTATCGGACCTTAATATTGACCTAAAATTTTTAAATTGAACCACCTATTATATTACAGGGTTATAGTGTACCCTACCACGTAAAATAATTATAGGTTAATTAGGGGGTACACAGCGTGACCCTAAAGTTTATTATGTATGCGTATGCGAAATAAAGTGTTCTGAGAAGCTTAAAATGAAGAAATAAGCGTTCTAAAATGCTTTAAAAATTCAAAGACATCTTTCAATGGTTAACTAACGCAAGGCGCAATATCAGACCTTAATATTGACCCATAATATTTAAATTGGACCAGGGTTTATATTACAGGGTAATAGTGTACCCTACCACAGGAAATAATTATAGGTCAATTAGGGGGTACACTATGTATATTTTAAATAGTGCATTAAAACAAGGAAATTCGAAGACACTTTTCTATGCTAACTAACGGCACGGTATCGGACCTTAATATTGACCTATAATTTTTAAATTGTACCACGTATTATATTACAGGGTAATAGTGTACCTTACCACA
Source organism: Parasteatoda tepidariorum (assembly GCF_982258835.1). Taxonomy (NCBI): domain Eukaryota; kingdom Metazoa; phylum Arthropoda; class Arachnida; order Araneae; family Theridiidae; genus Parasteatoda; species Parasteatoda tepidariorum. The sequence goes on along the minus strand of NW_028257384.1, from coordinate 169,900 downwards.
TGAAATAATTATAGGTCAATTAGGTGGTACACAGCGTGACCCTAAAGTTTACTATGTATGCCTATGCGAAATAGAGTGTTCTGAGAAGCTTAAAATGAAGAAATAAGCGTTCTAAAATGCTTTAAAAATTCAAAGACATCTTTCAATGGTTAACTAACGCAAGGCGCGATATCAGACCTTAATATGGAACCATAATATTTCAATTGGACCAGGTATTATATTACAGGATAATAGTGTACCCTACAACAGGATATAATTATAGGTCAATTAGGGGGTACACTATGTATATTTTAAATAGTGCATTAAAACAAGAAAATACGAAGACACTTTTCTATGTTAAATAACGGCACGGTATCGGACCTTAATATTGACCTATAAATTTTAAATTGGACCACGTATTATATTACAGGGTTATAGTGTACCCTACCACAGGAAATAATTATAGGTCAATTAGGGAGTACACAGCGTGACCCTAAAGTTTACTATGTATGCCTATGCGAAATAAAGTGTTCTGAGAAGCTTAAAATGAGGAAATAAGCGTTCTAAAATGCTTTAAGAATTCAAAGACATTTTTCTATGTTAACTAACGGCACGGTATCGGACCTTAATATTGACCTATAATTTTTAAATTGGACCACGTATTATATTACAGGGTAATAGTGTACCCTACCACATGAAATAATTATAGGTCATTTAGGGGGTACACAGCATGACCCTAAATTTTACTATGTATGCCTATGCGAAATAGAGTGTTCTGAGATGCTTAAAATGAAGAAATAAGCGTTCTAAAATGCTTTAAAAATTCAAAGACATCTTTCAATGGTTAACTAACGCAAGGCGCACTATCAGACCTTAATATTGACCCATAATATTTAAATTAGACCAGGTATTATATTACAGGGTAATAGTGTACCCTACCACAGGAAATAATTATAGGTCAATTAGGGGGTGCACAGCGTGACCCTAAAGTTTACTAAGTATGCCTATGCGAAATAGAGTGTTCTGAGAAGCTGAAAATGAAGAAATAAGCGTTCTAAAATGCTTTAAAAATTCAAAGACATCTTTCAATGGTTAACTAACGCAAGGCGCAATATCAGACCTTAATATTGACCTATAATTTTTAAATTGGACCACGTATTATATTACAGGGTTATAGTGTACCCTACCACAGGAAATAATTATAGGTCAATTAGGCGGTACACAGCGTGACACTAAAGTTTACTATGTATGCCTACGCGAAATAAAGTGTTCTGAGAAGCTTAAAATGAAGAAATATGCGTTCTAAAATGCTTTTAAAATTCAAAGACATCTTTCAATGGTTAACTAGCGCAAGGCGCAATATCAGACCTTAATATTGACCCATAATATTTAAATTGGACCAGGTATTATATTACAGGTTAATAGTGTACCCTACCACAGGAAATAATTATAGGTAAATTAGGGGGTACACTATGTATATTTTAAACAGTGCATTAAAACAAGGAAATTCGAGGACACTTTTCTATGTTAACTAACGGCACGGTATCGGACCTTAATATTGACCTAAAATTTTTAAATTGAACCACCTATTATATTACAGGGTTATAGTGTACCCTACCACGTAAAATAATTATAGGTTAATTAGGGGGTACACAGCGTGACCCTAAAGTTTATTATGTATGCGTATGCGAAATAAAGTGTTCTGAGAAGCTTAAAATGAAGAAATAAGCGTTCTAAAATGCTTTAAAAATTCAAAGACATCTTTCAATGGTTAACTAACGCAAGGCGCAATATCAGACCTTAATATTGACCCATAATATTTAAATTGGACCAGGGTTTATATTACAGGGTAATAGTGTACCCTACCACAGGAAATAATTATAGGTCAATTAGGGGGTACACTATGTATATTTTAAATAGTGCATTAAAACAAGGAAATTCGAAGACACTTTTCTATGCTAACTAACGGCACGGTATCGGACCTTAATATTGACCTATAATTTTTAAATTGTACCACGTATTATATTACAGGGTAATAGTGTACCTTACCACATGAAATAATTATAGGTCAATTAGGTGGTACACAGCGTGACCCTAAAGTTTACTATGTATGCCTATGCGAAATAGAGTGTTCTGAGAAGCTTAAAATGAAGAAATAAGCGTTCTAAAATGCTTTAAAAATTCAAAGACATCTTTCAATGGTTAACTAACGCAAGGCGCGATATCAGACCTTAATATGGAACCATAATATTTCAATTGGACCAGGTATTATATTACAGGATAATAGTGTACCCTACAACAGGATATAATTATAGGTCAATTAGGGGGTACACTATGTATATTTTAAATAGTGCATTAAAACAAGAAAATACGAAGACACTTTTCTATGTTAAATAACGGCACGGTATCGGACCTTAATATTGACCTATAAATTTTAAATTGGACCACGTATTATATTACAGGGTTATAGTGTACCCTACCACAGGAAATAATTATAGGTCAATTAGGGAGTACACAGCGTGACCCTAAAGTTTACTATGTATGCCTATGCGAAATAAAGTGTTCTGAGAAGCTTAAAATGAGGAAATAAGCGTTCTAAAATGCTTTAAGAATTCAAAGACATTTTTCTATGTTAACTAACGGCACGGTATCGGACCTTAATATTGACCTATAATTTTTAAATTGGACCACGTATTATATTACAGGGTAATAGTGTACCCTACCACATGAAATAATTATAGGTCATTTAGGGGGTACACAGCATGACCCTAAATTTTACTATGTATGCCTATGCGAAATAGAGTGTTCTGAGATGCTTAAAATGAAGAAATAAGCGTTCTAAAATGCTTTAAAAATTCAAAGACATCTTTCAATGGTTAACTAACGCAAGGCGCACTATCAGACCTTAATATTGACCCATAATATTTAAATTAGACCAGGTATTATATTACAGGGTAATAGTGTACCCTACCACAGGAAATAATTATAGGTAAATTAGGGGGTACACTATGTATATTTTAAACAGTGCATTAAAACAAGGAAATTCGAGGACACTTTTCTATGTTAACTAACGGCACGGTATCGGACCTTAATATTGACCTAAAATTTTTAAATTGAACCACCTATTATATTACAGGGTTATAGTGTACCCTACCACGTAAAATAATTATAGGTTAATTAGGGGGTACACAGCGTGACCCTAAAGTTTATTATGTATGCGTATGCGAAATAAAGTGTTCTGAGAAGCTTAAAATGAAGAAATAAGCGTTCTAAAATGCTTTAAAAATTCAAAGACATCTTTCAATGGTTAACTAACGCAAGGCGCAATATCAGACCTTAATATTGACCCATAATATTTAAATTGGACCAGGGTTTATATTACAGGGTAATAGTGTACCCTACCACAGGAAATAATTATAGGTCAATTAGGGGGTACACTATGTATATTTTAAATAGTGCATTAAAACAAGGAAATTCGAAGACACTTTTCTATGCTAACTAACGGCACGGTATCGGACCTTAATATTGACCTATAATTTTTAAATTGTACCACGTATTATATTACAGGGTAATAGTGTACCTTACCACATGAAATAATTATAGGTCAATTAGGTGGTACACAGCGTGACCCTAAAGTTTACTATGTATGCCTATGCGAAATAGAGTGTTCTGAGAAGCTTAAAATGAAGAAATAAGCGTTCTAAAATGCTTTAAAAATTCAAAGACATCTTTCAATGGTTAACTAACGCAAGGCGCGATATCAGACCTTAATATGGAACCATAATATTTCAATTGGACCAGGTATTATATTACAGGATAATAGTGTACCCTACAACAGGATATAATTATAGGTCAATTAGGGGGTACACTATGTATATTTTAAATAGTGCATTAAAACAAGAAAATACGAAGACACTTTTCTATGTTAAATAACGGCACGGTATCGGACCTTAATATTGACCTATAAATTTTAAATTGGACCACGTATTATATTACAGGGTTATAGTGTACCCTACCACAGGAAATAATTATAGGTCAATTAGGGAGTACACAGCGTGACCCTAAAGTTTACTATGTATGCCTATGCGAAATAAAGTGTTCTGAGAAGCTTAAAATGAGGAAATAAGCGTTCTAAAATGCTTTAAGAATTCAAAGACATTTTTCTATGTTAACTAACGGCACGGTATCGGACCTTAATATTGACCTATAATTTTTAAATTGGACCACGTATTATATTACAGGGTAATAGTGTACCCTACCACATGAAATAATTATAGGTCATTTAGGGGGTACACAGCATGACCCTAAATTTTACTATGTATGCCTATGCGAAATAGAGTGTTCTGAGATGCTTAAAATGAAGAAATAAGCGTTCTAAAATGCTTTAAAAATTCAAAGACATCTTTCAATGGTTAACTAACGCAAGGCGCACTATCAGACCTTAATATTGACCCATAATATTTAAATTAGACCAGGTATTATATTACAGGGTAATAGTGTACCCTACCACAGGAAATAATTATAGGTCAATTAGGGGGTGCACAGCGTGACCCTAAAGTTTACTAAGTATGCCTATGCGAAATAGAGTGTTCTGAGAAGCTGAAAATGAAGAAATAAGCGTTCTAAAATGCTTTAAAAATTCAAAGACATCTTTCAATGGTTAACTAACGCAAGGCGCAATATCAGACCTTAATATTGACCTATAATTTTTAAATTGGACCACGTATTATATTACAGGGTTATAGTGTACCCTACCACAGGAAATAATTATAGGTCAATTAGGCGGTACACAGCGTGACACTAAAGTTTACTATGTATGCCTACGCGAAATAAAGTGTTCTGAGAAGCTTAAAATGAAGAAATATGCGTTCTAAAATGCTTTTAAAATTCAAAGACATCTTTCAATGGTTAACTAGCGCAAGGCGCAATATCAGACCTTAATATTGACCCATAATATTTAAATTGGACCAGGTATTATATTACAGGTTAATAGTGTACCCTACCACAGGAAATAATTATAGGTAAATTAGGGGGTACACTATGTATATTTTAAACAGTGCATTAAAACAAGGAAATTCGAGGACACTTTTCTATGTTAACTAACGGCACGGTATCGGACCTTAATATTGACCTAAAATTTTTAAATTGAACCACCTATTATATTACAGGGTTATAGTGTACCCTACCACGTAAAATAATTATAGGTTAATTAGGGGGTACACAGCGTGACCCTAAAGTTTATTATGTATGCGTATGCGAAATAAAGTGTTCTGAGAAGCTTAAAATGAAGAAATAAGCGTTCTAAAATGCTTTAAAAATTCAAAGACATCTTTCAATGGTTAACTAACGCAAGGCGCAATATCAGACCTTAATATTGACCCATAATATTTAAATTGGACCATTGTTTATATTACAGGGTAATAGTGTACCCTACCACAGGAAATAATTATAGGTCAATTAGGGGGTACACTATGTATATTTTAAATAGTGCATTAAAACAAGGAAATTCGAAGACACTTTTCTATGCTAACTAACGGCACGGTATCGGACCTTAATATTGACCTATAATTTTTAAATTGTACCACGTATTATATTACAGGGTAATAGTGTACCTTACCACATGAAATAATTATAGGTCAATTAGGTGGTACACAGCGTGACCCTAAAGTTTACTATGTATGCCTATGCGAAATAGAGTGTTCTGAGAAGCTTAAAATGAAGAAATAAGCGTTCTAAAATGCTTTAAAAATTCAAAGACATCTTTCAATGGTTAACTAACGCAAGGCGCGATATCAGACCTTAATATGGAACCATAATATTTCAATTGGACCAGGTATTATATTACAGGATAATAGTGTACCCTACAACAGGATATAATTATAGGTCAATTAGGGGGTACACTATGTATATTTTAAATAGTGCATTAAAACAAGAAAATACGAAGACACTTTTCTATGTTAAATAACGGCACGGTATCGGACCTTAATATTGACCTATAAATTTTAAATTGGACCACGTATTATATTACAGGGTTATAGTGTACCCTACCACAGGAAATAATTATAGGTCAATTAGGGAGTACACAGCGTGACCCTAAAGTTTACTATGTATGCCTATGCGAAATAAAGTGTTCTGAGAAGCTTAAAATGAGGAAATAAGCGTTCTAAAATGCTTTAAGAATTCAAAGACATTTTTCTATGTTAACTAACGGCACGGTATCGGACCTTAATATTGACCTATAATTTTTAAATTGGACCACGTATTATATTACAGGGTAATAGTGTACCCTACCACATGAAATAATTATAGGTCATTTAGGGGGTACACAGCATGACCCTAAATTTTACTATGTATGCCTATGCGAAATAGAGTGTTCTGAGATGCTTAAAATGAAGAAATAAGCGTTCTAAAATGCTTTAAAAATTCAAAGACATCTTTCAATGGTTAACTAACGCAAGGCGCACTATCAGACCTTAATATTGACCCATAATATTTAAATTAGACCAGGTATTATATTACAGGGTAATAGTGTACCCTACCACAGGAAATAATTATAGGTCAATTTGGGGGTACACTATGTATATTTTAAATAGTGCATTAAAACAAGGAAATACGAAGACACTTTTCTATGTTAACTAACGGCACGGTATCGGACCTTAATATTGACCTATAATTTTTAAATTGGACCACGTATTATATTACAGGGTTATAGTGTACCCTACCACAGGAAATAATTATAGGTCAATTAGGGGGTACACAGAGTGACCCTAAAGTTTACTATGTATGCCTATGCGAAATAAAGTGTTCTGAGAAGCTTAAAATGAGGAAATAAGCGTTCTAAAATGCTTTAAAAATTCAAAGACATTTTTCTATGTTAACTAACGGCACGGTATCGGACCTTAATATTGACCTATAATATTTAAATTGGACCAGGTATTATATTACAGGGTAATAGTGTACCCTACCACAGGAAATAATTATAGGTCATTTAGGGGGTACACTATGTATATTTTAAATAGTGCATAAAAACAAGGAAATACGAAGACACTTTTCTATGTTAACTAACGGCACGGTATCGGACCTTAATATTAACCTATAATTTTTAAATTGTACCACGTATTATATTACAGGGTAATAGTGTACCTTACCACATGAAATAATTATAGGTCAATTAGGTGGTACACAGCGTGACCCTAAAGTTTACTATGTATGCCTATGCGAAATAGAGTGTTCTGAGTAGCTTAAAATGAAGAAATAAGCGTTCTAAAATGCTTTAAAAATTCAAAGACATCTTTCAATGGTTAACTAACGCAAGGCGCAATATCAGACCTTAATATTGACCCATAATATTTAAATTGGACCAGGTATTGTATTACAGGGTAATAGTGTATCCTACCACAGGAAATAATTATAGGTCAATTGGGGGTGCACAGCGTGACCCTAAAGTTTACTATGTATGCCTATGCGAAATAGAGTGTTCTGAGAAGCTTAAAATGAAGAAATAAGCGTTCTAAAATGTTTTAAAAATTCAAAGACATCTTTCAATGGTTAACTAACGCAAGGCGCAATATCAGACCTTAATATTGACCTGTAATTTTTAAATTGGACCACGTATTATATTACAGGGTTATAGTGTACCCTACCACAGGAAATAATTATAAGTCAATTAGGGGGTACACAGAGTGACCCTAAAGTTTACTATGTATGCCTATGCGAAATAAAGTGTTCTGAGAACCTTAAAATGAGGAAATAAGCGTTCTAAAATGCTTTAAAAATTCAAAGACATTTTTCTATGTTAACTAACGGCACGGTATCGGACCTTAATATTGACCTATAATATTTAAATTGGACCAGGTATTATATTACAGGGTAATAGTGTACCCTACAACAGGAAATAATTAAAGATCAATTAGGGGGTACACTATGTATATTTTTAATAGTGCATTAAAACAAGGATATTCGAAGACTCTTTTCTATGTTAACTAACGTCACGGTATCGGACCTTAATATTGACCTAAAATTTTTAAATTGGGCCACGTATTATATTACAGGGTGATAATGTACCCTACAACGGAAAATAATTATAGGTCAATTAGGGGGTACACAGCGTGACCCTAAAGGTAACTATGTATGCCTATGCGAAATAAAGTGTTCTGAGAAGCTTAAAATGAGGAAATAAGCGTTCTAAAATGCTTTAAAAATTCAAAGACATCTTTCAATGGTTAACTAACGCAAGGCGCAATATCAGACCTTAATATTGACCTATAATTTTTAAATTGGACCACGTATTATATTACAGGGTTATAGTGTACCCTACCACAGGAAATAATTATAGGTCAATTAGGCGGTACACAGCGTGACACTAAAGTTTACTATGTATGCCTATGCAAAATAAAGAGTTCTGAGAAGCTTAAAATGAGGAAATAAGCGTTCTAAAATGCTTTAAAAATTCAAAGACATTTTTCTATGTTAACTAACGGTACGGTATCGGACCTTAATATTGACCTATAATTTTTAAATTGAACCACGTATTATATTACAGGGTAATATTGTTCCCTACCACGGGAAATAATTATAGGTCACTTAGGGGGTACACAGCGTGACCCTAAAGTTTACTATGTATGCCTATGCGAAATAAAGTGTTCAGAGAAGCTTAAAATGAAGAAATATGCGTTCTAAAATGCTTTTTAAATTCAAAGACATCTTTCAATGGTTAACTAGCGCAAGGCGCAATATCAGACCTTAATATTGACCCATAATATTTAAATTGGACAGGTATTATATTACAGGATAATAGTGTACCCTACCGCAGGAAATAGTTATAGGTCAATTAGGGGGTACACTATGTATATTTTAAATAGTGCATTAAAACAAGGAAATTCGAAGACACTTTTCTATTTTAACTAACGGCACGGTATCGGACCTTAATATTGACCTAAAATTTTTAAATTGAACCACCTATTATATTACAGGGTTATAGTGTACCCTACCACGTAAAATAATTATAGGTTAATTAGGGGGTACACAGCGTGACCCTAAAGTTTACTATGTATGCGTATGCGAAATAAAGTGTTCTGAGAAGCTTAAAATGAAGAAATAAGCGTTCTAAAATGCTTTAAAAATTCAAAGACATCTTTCAATGGTTAACTAACGCAAGGCGCAATATCAGACCCTAATATTGACCCATAATATTTAAATTGGACCAGGGTTTATATTACAGGGTCATAGTGTACCCTACCACAGGAAATAATTATAGGTCAATTAGGGGGTACACTATGTATATTTTAAATAGTGCATTAAAACAAGGAAATTCGAAGACACTTTTCTATGTTAACTAACGGCACGGTATCGGACCTTAATATTGACCTATAATTTTTAAATTTGACCACGTATTATATTACAGGGTTATAGTGTACCCTATCACAGGAAATAATTATAGGTCAATTAGGGGGTACACAGCGTGACCCTAAAGTTTACTATGTATGCCTATGCGAAATAAAGTGTTCTGAGAAGCTTAAAATGAGGAAATAAGCGTTCTAAAATGCTTTAAAAATTCAAAGACATTTTTCTATGTTAACTAACGGCACGGTATCGGACCTTAATATTGACCTATAATATTTAAATTGGACCAGGTATTATATTACAGGGTAATAGTGTACCCTACCACAGGAAATAATTATAGGTCATTTAGGGGTTACACTATGTATATTTTAAATAGTGCATTAAAACAAGGAAATACGAAGACACTTTTCTATGTTAACTAACGGCACGGTATCGGACCTTAATATTGACCTATAATTTTTAAATTGTACCACGTATTATATTACACGGTAATAGTGTACCTTACCACATGAAATAATTATAGGTCAATTAGGTGGTACACAGCGTGACCCTAAAGTTTACTATGTATGCCTATGCGAAATAGAGTGTTCTGAGAAGCTTAAAATGAAGAAATAAGCGTTCTAAAATGCTTTAAAAATTCAAAGACATCTTTCAACGGTTAACTAACGCAAGGCGCGATATCAGACCTTAATATAGAACCATAATATTTCAATTGGACCAGGTATTATATTACAGGGTAATAGTGTACCCTACAACAGGAAATAATTATAGGTCAATTAGGGGGTACACTATGTATATTTTAAATAGTGCATTAAAACAAGAAAATACGAAGACACTTTGCTATGTTAACTAACGGCACGGTATCGGACCTTAATATTGACCTATAATTTTTAAATTGGACCACGTATTATATTACAGGGTTATAGTGTACCCTACCACAGGAAATAATTATAGGTCAATTAGGGGGTACACAGAGTGATCCTAAAGTTTACTATGTATGCCTATGCGAAATAGAGTGTTCTGAGAAGCTTAAAATGAAGAAATAAGCGTTCTAAAATGCTTTAAAAATTCAAAGACATCTTTCAATGGTTAACTAACGCAAGGCGCAATATCAGACCTTTATATTGACCCATAATATTTAAATTGGACCAGGTATTATATTACAGGGTAATAGTGTATCCTACCACAGGAAATAATTATAGGTCAATTGGGGGTGCACAGCGTGACCCTAAAGTTTACTATGTATGCCTATGCGAAATAGAGTGTTCTGAGAAGCTTAAAATGAAGAAATAAGCGTTCTAAAATGTTTTAAAAATTCAAAGACATCTTTCAATGGTTAACTAACGCAAGGCGCAATATCAGACCTTAATATTGACCTATAATTTTTAAATTGGACCACGTATTATATTACAGGGTTATAGTGTACCCTACCACAGGAAATAATTATAGGTCTATTAGGGGGTACACAGCGTGACACTAAAGTTTACTATGTATGCCTATGCGAAATAAAGAGTTCTGAGAAGCTTAAAATGAGGAAATAAGCGTTCTAAAATGCTTTAAAAATTCAAAGACATTTTTTTATGTTAACTAACGGTACGGTATCGGACCTTAATATTGACCTATAATTTTTAAATTGGACCACGTATTATATTACAGGGTAATATTGTTCCCTACCACGTAAAATAATTATAGGTCAATTAGGGGGTACACAGCGTGACCCTAAAGTTTACTATGTATGCGTATGCGAAATAAAGTGTTCTGAGAAGCTTAAAATGAAGAAATAAGCGTTCTAAAATGCTTTAAAAATTCAAAGACATCTTTCAATGGTTAACTAACGCAAGGCGCAATATCAGACCTTAATATTGACCCATAATATTTAAATTGGACCAGGTATTATATTACAGGGTAATAGTGTACCCTACCACAGGAAATAATTAGAGGTCAATTAGGGCGTACACTATGTATATTTTAAATAGTGCATTAAAACAAGGAAATTCGAAGACACTTTTCTATGTTAACTAACGGCACGGTATCGGACCTTAATATTGACCTATAATTTTTAAATTTGACCACGTATTATATTACAGGGTTATAGTGTACCCTACCACAGGAAATAATTATAGGTCAATTAGGGGGTACACAGCGTGACCCTAAAGTTTACTATGTATGCCTATGCGAAATAAAGTGTTCTGAGAAGCTTAAAATGAGGAAATAAGCGTTCTAAAATGCTTTAAAAATTCAAAGACATTTTTCTATGTTAACTAACGGCACGGTATCGGACCTTAATATTGACCTATAATATTTAAATTGGACCAGGTATTATATTACAGGGTAATAGTGTACCCTACAACAGGAAATAATTATAGGTCAATTAGGGGGTACACTATGTATATTTTAAATAGTGCATTAAAACAAGAAAATACGAAGACACTTTGCTATGTTAACTAACGGCACGGTATCGGACCTTAATATTGACCTATAATTTTTAAATTGGACCACGTATTATATTACAGGGTTATAGTGTACCCTACCACAGGAAATAATTATAGGTCAATTAGGGGGTACACAGAGTGATCCTAAAGTTTACTATGTATGCCTTTGCGAAATAGAGTGTTCTGAGAAGCTTAAAATGAAGAAATAAGCGTTCTAAAATGCTTTAAAAATTCAAAGACATCTTTCAATGGTTAACTAACGCAAGGCGCAATATCAGACCTTAATATTGACCCATAATATTTAAATTGGACCAGGTATTATATTACAGGGTAATAGTGTATCCTACCGCAGGAAATAATTATAGGTCAATTGGGGGTGCACAGCGTGACCCTAAAGTTTATTATGTATGCCTATGCGAAATAGAGTGTTCTGAGAAGCTTAAAATGAAGAAATAAGCGTTCTAAAATGTTTTAAAAATTCAAAGACATCTTTCAATGGTTAACTAACGCAAGGCGCAATATCAGACCTTAATATTGACCTATAATTTTTAAATTGGACCACGTATTATATTACAGGGTTATAGTGTACCCTACCACAGGAAATAATTATAGGTCAATTAGGGGGTACACAGCGTGACACTAAAGTTTACTATGTATGCCTATGCGAAATAAAGAGTTCTGAGAAGCTTAAAATGAGGAAATAAGCGTTCTAAAATGCTTTAAAAATTCAAAGACATTTTTCTATGTTAACTAACGGTACGGTATCGGACCTTAATATTGACCTATAATTTTTAAATTGGACCACGTATTATATTACAGGGTAATATTGTTCCCTACCACGTAAAATAATTATAGGTCAATTAGGGGGTACACAGCGTGACCCTAAAGTTTACTATGTATGCGTATGCGAAATAAAGTGTTCTGAGAAGCTTAAAATGAAGAAATAAGCGTTCTAAAATGCTTTAAAAATTCAAAGACATCTTTCAATGGTTAACTAACGCAAGGCGCAATATCAGACCTTAATATTGACCCATAATATTTAAATTGGACCAGGTATTATATTACAGGGTAATAGTGTACCCTACCACAGGAAATAATTAGAGGTCAATTAGGGCGTACACTATGTATATTTTAAATAGTGCATTAAAACAAGGAAATTCGAAGACACTTTTCTATGTTAACTAACGGCACGGTATCGGACCTTAATATTGACCTATAATTTTTAAATTGGACCACGTATTATATTACAGGGTAATAGTGTACCCTACCAAAGGAAATAATTATAGGTCAATTAGGGGGTACACAGCGTGACCCTAAAGTTTACTATGTATGCCTAAGCGAAATAAAGTGTTCTGAGAAGCTTAAAATGAGGAAATAAAGCGTTCTAAAATGCTTTAAAAATTCAAAGACATTTTTCTATGTTAACTAACGGCACGGTATCGGACCTTAATATTGACCTATAATTTTTAAATTAGACCACGTATTATATTACAGGGTAATAGTGTACCCTACCACAGGAAATAATTATAGGTCATTTAGGGGGTACACTATGTATATTTTAAATAGTGCATTAAAACAAGGAAATACGAAAACACTTTTCAATGTTAACTAACGGCACGGTACCGGACCTTAATATTGACCTATAATTTTTAAATTGTACCACGTATTATATTACTGGGTAATAGTGTACCTTACAACAGGAAACAATTATAGGTCAATTAGGTGGTACACAGCGTGACCCTAAAGTTTACTATGTATGCCTATGCGAAATAGAGTGTTCTGAGAAGCTTAAAATGAAGAAATAAGCGTTCTAAAATGCTTTAAAAATTCAAAGACATCTTTCAATGGTTAACTAACGCAAGGCGCGATATCAGACCTTAATATGGAACCATAATATTTCAATTGGACCAGGTATTATATTACAGGGTAATAGTGTACCCTACAACAGGAAATAATTATAGGTCAATTAGGGGGTACACTATGTATATTTTAAATAGTGCATTAAAACAAGAAAATACGAAGACACTTTTCTATGTTAACTAACGGCACGGTATCGGAACTTAATATTGACCTATAATTTTTTAATTGGACCACATATTATATTACAGGGTTATAGTGTACTCTACCACAGGAAATAATTATAGGTCAATTAGGGGGTACACAGAGTGACCCTAAAGTTTACTATGTATGCCTATGCGAAATAAAGTGTTCTGAGAAGCTTAAAATGAGGAAATAAGCGTTCTAAAATGCTTTAAAAATTCAAAGACATTTTTCTATGTTAACTAACGGTACGGTATCGGACCTTAATATTGACCTATAATTTTTAAATTGGACCACGTATTATATTACAGGGTAATATTGTTCCCTACCACGTAAAATAATTATAGGTCAATTAGGGGGTACACAGCGTGACCCTAAAGTTTACTATGTATGCGTATGCGAAATAAAGTGTTCTGAGAAGCTTAAAATGAAGAAATAAGCGTTCTAAAATGCTTTAAAAATTCAAAGACATCTTTCAATGGTTAACTAACGCAAGGCGCAATATCAGACCTTAATATTGACCCATAATATTTAAATTGGACCAGGTATTATATTACAGGGTAATAGTGTACCCTACCACAGGTTATAATTAGAGGTCAATTAGGGCGTACACTATGTATATTTTAAATAGTGCATTAAAACAAGGAAATTCGAAGACACTTTTCTATGTTAACTAACGGCACGGTATCGGACCTTAATATTGACCTATAATTTTTAAATTTGACCACGTATTATATTACAGGGTTATAGTGTACCCTACCACAGGAAATAATTATAGGTCAATTAGGGGGTACACAGCGTGACCCTAAAGTTTACTATGTATGCCTATGCGAAATAAAGTGTTCTGAGAAGCTTAAAATGAGGAAATAAGCGTTCTAAAATGCTTTAAAAATTCAAAGACATTTTTCTATGTTAACTAACGGCACGGTATCGGACCTTAATATTGACCTATAATATTTAAATTGGACCAGGTATTATATTACAGGGTAATAGTGTACCCTACAACAGGAAATAATTATAGGTCAATTAGGGGGTACACTATGTATATTTTAAATAGTGCATTAAAACAAGAAAATACGAAGACACTTTGCTATGTTAACTAACGGCACGGTATCGGACCTTAATATTGACCTATAATTTTTAAATTGGACCACGTATTATATTACAGGGTTATAGTGTACCCTACCACAGGAAATAATTATAGGTCAATTAGGGGGTACACAGAGTGATCCTAAAGTTTACTATGTATGCCTTTGCGAAATAGAGTGTTCTGAGAAGCTTAAAATGAAGAAATAAGCGTTCTAAAATGCTTTAAAAATTCAAAGACATCTTTCAATGGTTAACTAACGCAAGGCGCAATATCAGACCTTAATATTGACCCATAATATTTAAATTGGACCAGGTATTATATTACAGGGTAATAGTGTATCCTACCGCAGGAAATAATTATAGGTCAATTGGGGGTGCACAGCGTGACCCTAAAGTTTACTATGTATGCCTATGCGAAATAGAGTGTTCTGAGAAGCTTAAAATGAAGAAATAAGCGTTCTAAAATGTTTTAAAAATTCAAAGACATCTTTCAATGGTTAACTAACGCAAGGCGCAATATCAGACCTTAATATTGACCTATAATTTTTAAATTGGACCACGTATTATATTACAGGGTTATAGTGTACCCTACCACAGGAAATAATTATAGGTCAATTAGGGGGTACACAGCGTGACACTAAAGTTTACTATGTATGCCTATGCGAAATAAAGAGTTCTGAGAAGCTTAAAATGAGGAAATAAGCGTTCTAAAATGCTTTAAAAATTCAAAGACATTTTTCTATGTTAACTAACGGTACGGTATCGGACCTTAATATTGACCTATAATTTTTAAATTGGACCACGTATTATATTACAGGGTAATATTGTTCCCTACCACGTAAAATAATTATAGGTCAATTAGGGGGTACACAGCGTGACCCTAAAGTTTACTATGTATGCGTATGCGAAATAAAGTGTTCTGAGAAGCTTAAAATGAAGAAATAAGCGTTCTAAAATGCTTTAAAAATTCAAAGACATCTTTCAATGGTTAACTAACGCAAGGCGCAATATCAGACCTTAATATTGACCCATAATATTTAAATTGGACCAGGTATTATATTACAGGGTAATAGTGTACCCTACCACAGGAAATAATTAGAGGTCAATTAGGGCGTACACTATGTATATTTTAAATAGTGCATTAAAACAAGGAAATTCGAAGACACTTTTCTATGTTAACTAACGGCACGGTATCGGACCTTAATATTGACCTATAATTTTTAAATTGGACCACGTATTATATTACAGGGTAATAGTGTACCCTACCAAAGGAAATAATTATAGGTCAATTAGGGGGTACACAGCGTGACCCTAAAGTTTACTATGTATGCCTAAGCGAAATAAAGTGTTCTGAGAAGCTTAAAATGAGGAAATAAAGCGTTCTAAAATGCTTTAAAAATTCAAAGACATTTTTCTATGTTAACTAACGGCACGGTATCGGACCTTAATATTGACCTATAATTTTTAAATTGGACCACGTATTATATTACAGGGTAATAGTGTACCCTACCACAGGAAATAATTATAGGTCATTTAGGGGGTACACTATGTATATTTTAAATAGTGCATTAAAACAAGGAAATACGAAGACACTTTTCAATGTTAACTAACGGCACGGTACCGGACCTTAATATTGACCTATAATTTTTAAAATGTACCACGTATTATATTACTGGGTAATAGTGTACCTTACAACAGGAAACAATTATAGGTCAATTAGGTGGTACACAGCGTGACCCTAAAGTTTACTATGTATGCCTATGCGAAATAGAGTGTTCTGAGAAGCTTAAAATGAAGAAATAAGCGTTCTAAAATGCTTTAAAAATTCAAAGACATCTTTCAATGGTTAACTAACGCAAGGCGCGATATCAGACCTTAATATGGAACCATAATATTTCAATTGGACCAGGTATTATATTACAGGGTAATAGTGTACCCTACAACAGGAAATAATTATAGGTCAATTAGGGGGTACACTATGTATATTTTAAATAGTGCATTAAAACAAGAAAATACGAAGACACTTTTCTATGTTAACTAACGGCACGGTATCGGAACTTAATATTGACCTATAATTTTTTAATTGGACCACATATTATATTACAGGGTTATAGTGTACCCTACCACAGGAAATAATTATAGGTCAATTAGGGGGTACACAGAGTGACCCTAAAGTTTACTATGTATGCCTATGCGAAATAAAGTGTTCTGAGAAGCTTAAAATGAGGAAATAAGCGTTCTAAAATGCTTTAAAAATTCAAAGACATTTTTCTATGTTAACTAACGGTACGGTATCGGACCTTAATATTGACCTATAATTTTTAAATTGGACCACGTATTATATTACAGGGTAATATTGTTCCCTACCACGTAAAATAATTATAGGTCAATTAGGGGGTACACAGCGTGACCCTAAAGTTTACTATGTATGCGTATGCGAAATAAAGTGTTCTGAGAAGCTTAAAATGAAGAAATAAGCGTTCTAAAATGCTTTAAAAATTCAAAGACATCTTTCAATGGTTAACTAACGCAAGGCGCAATATCAGACCTTAATATTGACCCATAATATTTAAATTGGACCAGGTATTATATTACAGGGTAATAGTGTACCCTACCACAGGTTATAATTAGAGGTCAATTAGGGCGTACACTATGTATATTTTAAATAGTGCATTAAAACAAGGAAATTCGAAGACACTTTTCTATGTTAACTAACGGCACGGTATCGGACCTTAATATTGACCTATAATTTTTAAATTGGACCACGTATTATATTACAGGGTAATAGTTTACCCTACCAAAGGAAATAATTATAGGTCAATTAGGGGGTACACAGCGTGACCCTAAAGTTTACTATGTATGCCTAAGCGAAATAAAGTGTTCTGAGAAGCTTAAAATGAGGAAATAAAGCGTTCTAAAATGCTTTAAAAATTCAAAGACATTTTTCTATGTTAACTAACGGCACGGTATCGGACCTTAATATTGACCTATAATTTTTAAATTGGACCACGTATTATATTACAGGGTAATAGTGTACCCTACCACAGGAAATAATTATAGGTCATTTAGGGGGTACACTATGTATATTTTAAATAGTGCATTAAAACAAGGAAATACGAAGACACTTTTCAATGTTAACTAACGGCACGGTACCGGACCTTAATATTGACCTATAATATTTAAATTGTACCACGTATTATATTACTGGGTAATAGTGTACCTTACAACAGGAAACAATTATAGGTCAATTAGGTGGTACACAGCGTGACCCTAAAGTTTACTATGTATGGCTATGCGAAATAGAGTGTTCTGAGAAGCTTAAAATGAAGAAATAAGCGTTCTAAAATGCTTTAAAAATTCAAAGACATCTTTCAATGGTTAACTAACGCAAGGCGCGATATCAGACCTTAATATGGAACCATAATATTTCAATTGGACCAGGTATTATATTACAGGGTAATAGTGTACCCTACAACAGGAAATAATTATAGGTCAATTAGGGGGTACACTATGTATATTTTAAATAGTGCATTAAAACAAGAAAATACGAAGACACTTTTCTATGTTAACTAACGGCACGGTATCGGAACTTAATATTGACCTATAATTTTTTAATTGGACCACATATTATATTACAGGGTTATAGTGTACCCTACCACAGGAAATAATTATAGGTCAATTAGGGGGTACACAGAGTGACCCTAAAGTTTACTATGTATGCCTATGCGAAATAAAGTGTTCTGAGAAGCTTAAAATGAGGAAATAAGCGTTCTAAAATGCTTTAAAAATTCAAAGACATTTTTCTATGTTAACTAACGGTACGGTATCGGACCTTAATATTGACCTATAATTTTTAAATTGGACCACGTATTATATTACAGGGTAATATTGTTCCCTACCACGTAAAATAATTATAGGTCAATTAGGGGGTACACAGCGTGACCCTAAAGTTTACTATGTATGCGTATGCGAAATAAAGTGTTCTGAGAAGCTTAAAATGAAGAAATAAGCGTTCTAAAATGCTTTAAAAATTCAAAGACATCTTTCAATGGTTAACTAACGCAAGGCGCAATATCAGACCTTAATATTGACCCATAATATTTAAATTGGACCAGGTATTATATTACAGGGTAATAGTGTACCCTACCACAGGAAATAATTAGAGGTCAATTAGGGCGTACACTATGTATATTTTAAATAGTGCATTAAAACAAGGAAATTCGAAGACACTTTTCTATGTTAACTAACGGCACGGTATCGGACCTTAATATTGACCTATAATTTTTAAATTGGACCACGTATTATATTACAGGGTAATAGTTTACCCTACCAAAGGAAATAATTATAGGTCAATTAGGGGGTACACAGCGTGACCCTAAAGTTTACTATGTATGCCTAAGCGAAATAAAGTGTTCTGAGAAGCTTAAAATGAGGAAATAAAGCGTTCTAAAATGCTTTAAAAATTCAAAGACATTTTTCTATGTTAACTAACGGCACGGTATCGGACCTTAATATTGACCTATAATTTTTAAATTGGACCACGTATTATATTACAGGGTAATAGTGTACCCTACCACAGGAAATAATTATAGGTCATTTAGGGGGTACACAGCGTGACCCTAAATTTTACTATGTATACCTATGCGAAATAGAGTGTTCTGAGATGCTTAAAATGAAGAAATAAGCGTTCTAAAATGCTTTAAAAATTCAAAGACATCTTTCAATGGTTAACTAACGCAAGGCGCAATATCAGACCTTAATATTAACCCATAATATTTAAATTGGACCAGGTATTATATTACAGGGTAATAGTGTACCTTGCCACAGGAAATAATTATAGGTCAATTAGGGGGTACACAATGTATATTTTAAATAGTGCATTAAAACAAGGAAATACGAAGACACTTTTCTATGTTAACTAACGGCACGGTATCGGACCTTAATATTGACCTATAATTTTTAAATTGGACCACGTATTATATTACAGGGTTATAGTGTACCCTACCACAGGAAATAATTATAGGTCAATTAGGGGGTACACAGAGTGACCCTAAAGTCTACTATGTATGCCTATGCGAAATAAAGTGTTCTGAGAAGCTTAAAATGAGGAAATAAGCGTTCTAAAATGCTTTAAAAATTAAAAGACATTTTTCTATGTTAACTAACGGCACGGTATCGGACCTTAATATTGACCTATAATTTTTAAATTGGACCACCTATTATATTACAGGGTAATAGTGTACCCTACCACAGGAAATAATTATAGGTCATTTAGGGGGTACACTATGTATATTTTAAATAGTGCATTAAAACAAGGAAATACGAAGACACTTTTCAATGTTAACTAACGGCACGGTATCGGACCTTAATATTGACCTATAATTTTTAAATTGTACCACGTATTATATTACAGGGTAATAGTGTACCTTACAACAGGAAATAATTATAGGTCAATTAGGTGGTACACAGCGTGACCCTAAAGTTTACTATGTATGCCTATGCGAAATAGAGTGTTCTGAGAAGCTTAAAATGAAGAAATAAGCGTTCTAAAATGCTTTAAAAATTCAAAGACATCTTTCAATGGTTAACTAACGCAAGGCGCGATATCAGACCTTAATATGGAACCATAATATTTCAATTGGACCAGGTATTATATTACAGGGTAATAGTGTACCCTACAACAGGAAATAATTATAGGTCTATTAGGGGGTACACTATGTATATTTTAAATAGTGCATTAAAACAAGAAAATACGAAGACACTTTTCTATGTTAACTAACGGCACGGTATCGGAACTTAATATTGACCTATAATTTTTTAATTGGACCACATATTATATTACAGTGTTATAGTGTACCCTACCACAGGAAATAATTATAGGTCAATTAGGGGGTACACAGAGTGACCCTAAAGTTTACTATGTATGCCTATGCGAAATAAAGTGTTCTGAGAAGCTTAAAATGAGGAAATAAGCGTTCTAAAATGCTTTAAAAATTCAAAGACATTTTTCTATGTTAACTAACGGTACGGTATCGGACCTTAATATTGACCTATAATTTTTAAATTGGACCACGTATTATATTACAGGGTAATATTGTTCCCTACCACGTAAAATAATTATAGGTCAATTAGGGGGTACACAGCGTGACCCTAAAGTTTACTATGTATGCGTATGCGAAATAAAGTGTTCTGAGAAGCTTAAAATGAAGAAATAAGCGTTCTAAAATGCTTTAAAAATTCAAAGACATCTTTCAATGGTTAACTAACGCAAGGCGCAATATCAGACCTTAATATTGACCCATAATATTTAAATTGGACCAGGTATTATATTACAGGGTAATAGTGTACCCTACCACAGGAAATAATTAGAGGTCAATTAGGGCGTACACTATGTATATTTTAAATAGTGCATTAAAACAAGGAAATTCGAAGACACTTTTCTATGTTAACTAACGGCACGGTATCGGACCTTAATATTGACCTATAATTTTTAAATTGGACCACGTATTATATTACAGGGTAATAGTTTACCCTACCAAAGGAAATAATTATAGGTCAATTAGGGGGTACACAGCGTGACCCTAAAGTTTACTATGTATGCCTAAGCGAAATAAAGTGTTCTGAGAAGCTTAAAATGAGGAAATAAAGCGTTCTAAAATGCTTTAAAAATTCAAAGACATTTTTCTATGTTAACTAACGGCACGGTATCGTACCTTAATATTGACCTATAATTTTTAAATTGGACCACGTATTATATTACAGGGTAAAAGTGTACCCTACCACAGGAAATAATTATAGGTCATTTAGGGGGTACACAGCGTGACCCTAAATTTTACTATGTATACCTATGCGAAATAGAGTGTTCCGAGATGCTTAAAATGAAGAAATAAGCGTTCTAAAATGCTTTAAAAATTCAAAGACATCTTTCAATGGTTAACTAACGCAAGGCGCAATATCAGACCTTAATATTAACCCATAATATTTAAATTGGACTGGGTATTATATTACAGGGTAATAGTGTACCTTACCACAGGAAATAATTATAGGTCAATTAGGGGGTACACAATGTATATTTTAAATAGTGCATTAAAACAAGGAAATACGAAGACACTTTTCTATGTTAACTAACGGCACGGTATCGGACCTTAATATTGACCTATAATTTTTAAATTGGACCACGTATTATATTACAGGGTTATAGTGTACCCTACCACAGGAAATAATTATAGGTCAATTAGGGGGTACACAGAGTGACCCTAAAGTTTACTATGTATGCCTATGCGAAATAAAGTGTTCTGAGAAGCTTAAAATGAGGAAATAAGCGTTCTAAAATGCTTTAAAAATTAAAAGACATTTTTCTATGTTAACTAACGGCACGGTATCGGACCTTAATATTGACCTATAATTTTTAAATTGGACCACCTATTATATTACAGGGTAATAGTGTACCCTACCACAGGAAATAATTATAGGTCATTTAGGGGGTACACTATGTATATTTTAAATAGTGCATTAAAACAAGGAAATACGAAGACACTTTTCAATGTTAACTAACGGCACGGTATCGGACCTTAATATTGACCTATAATTTTTAAATTGTACCACGTATTATATTACAGGGTAATAGTGTACCTTACAACAGGAAATAATTATAGGTCAATTAGGTGGTACACAGCGTGACCCTAAAGTTTACTATGTATGCCTATGCGAAATAGAGTGTTCTGAGAAGCTTAAAATGAAGAAATAAGCGTTCTAAAATGCTTTAAAAATTCAAAGACATCTTTCAATGGTTAACTAACGCAAGGCGCGATATCAGACCTTAATATGGAACCATAATATTTCAATTGGACCAGGTATTATATTACAGGGTAATAGTGTACCCTACAACAGGAAATAATTATAGGTCAATTAGGGGGTACACTATGTATATTTTAAATAGTGCATTAAAACAAGAAAATACGAAGACACTTTTCTATGTTAACTAACGGCACGGTATCGGAACTTAATATTGACCTATAATTTTTTAATTGGACCACATATTATATTACAGGGTTATAGTGTACCCTACCACAGGAAATAATTATAGGTCAATTAGGGGGTACACAGAGTGACCCTAAAGTTTACTATGTATGCCTATGCGAAATAAAGTGTTCTGAGAAGCTTAAAATGAGGAAATAAGCGTTCTAAAATGCTTTAAAAATTCAAAGACATTTTTCTATGTTAACTAACGGCACGGTATCGGACCTTAATATTGACCTATAATTTTTAAATTGGACCACGTATTATATTACAGGGTAATAGTGTACCCCACCACAGGAAATAATTATAGGTCATTTAGGGGGTACACAGCGTGACCCTAAATTTTACTATGTATGCCTATGCGAAATAGAGTGTTCTGAGATGCTAAAAATGAAGAAATAAGCGTTCTAAAATGCTTTAAAAATTCAAAGACATCTTTCAATGGTTAACTAACGCAAGGCGCAATATCAGACCTTAATATTGACCCATAATATTTAAATTGGACCAGGTATTATATTACAGGGTAATAGTGTACCCTACCACAGGAAATAATTATAGGTCAATTAGGGGGTACACTATGTATATTTTAAATAGTGCATTAAAACAAGGAAATACGAAGACACTTTTCTATGTTAACTAACGGCACGGTATCGGACCTTAATATTGACCTATAATTTTTAAATTGGACCACGTATTATATTACAGGGTTATAGTGTACCCTACCACAGGAAATAATTATAGGTCAATTAGGGGGTACGCAGAGTGACCCTAAAGTTTACTATGTATGCCTTTGCGAAATAAAGTGTTCTGAGAAGCTTAAAATGAGGAAATAAGCGTTCTAAAATGCTTTAAAAATTCAAAGACATTTTTCTATGTTAACTAACGGCACGGTATCGGACCTTAATATTGACCTATAATTTTTAAATTGGACCACCTATTATATTACAGGGTAATAGTGTACCCTACCAAAGGAAATAATTATAGGTCATTTAGGGGGGACACAGCGTGACCCTAAATTTTACTATGTATGCCTATGCGAAATAGAGTGTTCTGAGAAGCTTAAAATGAAGAAATAAGCGTTCTAAAATGCTTTAAAAATTCAAAGACATCTTTCAATGGTTAACTAACGCAAGGCGCAATATCAGACCTTAATATTGACCCATAATATTTAAATTGCACCAGGTATTATATTACAGGGTAATAGTGTACCCTACCAAAGGAAATAATTATAGGTCAATTAGGGGGTACACAGCGTGACCCTAAAGTTTACTATGTATGCCTATGCGAAATAAAGTGTTCTGAGAAGCTTAAAATGAGGAAATAAGCGTTCTAAAATGCTTTAAAAATTCAAAGACATTTTTCTATGTTAACTAACGGTACGGGATCGGACCTTAATATTGACCTATAATTTTTAAATTGGACCACGTATTATATTACAGGGTAATAGTGTACCCTACCACAGGAAATAATTATAGGTCATTTAGGGGGTACACAGCGTGACCCTAAATTTTACTATGTATGCCTATGCGAAATAGAGTGTTCTGAGATGCTTAAAATGAAGAAATAAGCGTTCTAAAATGCTTTAAAAATTCAAAGACATCTTTCAATGGTTAACTAACGCAAGGCGCAATATCAGACCTTAATATTGACCCATAATATTTATATTGGACCAGGTATTATATTACAGGGTAATAGTGTACCCTTCCACAGGAAATAATTATAGGTCAATTATTGGGTACACTATGTATATTTTAAATAGTGCATTTAAACAAGGAAATACGAAGACACTTTTCTATGTTAACTAACGGCACGGTATCGGACCTTAATATTGACCTATAATTTTTAAATTGGACCACGTATTATATTACAGGGTTATAGTGTACCCTACCACAGGAAATAATTATAGGTCAATTAGGGGGTACACAGAGTGACCTTAAAGTTTACTATGTATGCCTATGCGAAATAGAGTGTTCTGAGATGCTTATAATGAAGAAATAAGCGTTCTAAAATGCTTTAAAAATTCAAAGACATCTTTCAATGGTTAACTAACGCAAGGCGCAATATCAGACCTTAATATTGACCCATAATATTTAAATTGGACCAGGTATTATATTACAGGGTAATAGTGTACCCTACCACAGGAAATAATTATAGGTCAATTAGGGGGTACACTATGTATATTTTAAATAGTGCATTAAAACAAGGAAATACGAAGACACTTTTCTATGTTAACTAACGGCAAGGTATCGGACCTTAAGATTGACCTATAATTTTTAAATTGGACCACGTATTATATTACAGGGTTATAGTGTACCCTACCACAGGAAATAATTATAGGTCAATTAGGGGGTACACAGAGTGACCCTAAAGTTTACTATGTATGCCTATGCGAAATAAAGTGTTCTGAGAAGCTTAAAATGAGGAAATAAGCGTTCTAAAATGCTTTAAAAATTCAAAGACATTTTTCTATGTTAACTAACGGTACGGTATCGGACCTTAATATTGACCTATAATTTTTAAATTGGACCACGTATTATATTACAGGGTAATATTGTTCCCTACCACGTAAAATAATTATAGGTCAATTAGGGGGTACACAGCGTGACCCTAAAGTTTACTATGTATGCGTATGCGAAATAAAGTGTTCTGAGAAGCTTAAAATGAAGAAATAAGCGTTCTAAAATGCTTTAAAAATTCAAAGACATCTTTCAATGGTTAACTAACGCAAGGCGCAATATCAGACCTTAATATTGACCCATAATATTTAAATTGGACCAGGTATTATATTACAGGGTAATAGTGTACCCTACCACAGGAAATAATTAGAGGTCAATTAGGGCGTACACTATGTATATTTTAAATAGTGCATTAAAACAAGGAAATTCGAAGACACTTTTCTATGTTAACTAATGGCACGGTATCGGACCTTAATATTGACCTATAATTTTTAAATTGGACCACGTATTATATTACAGGGTAATAGTTTACCCTACCAAAGGAAATAATTATAGGTCAATTAGGGGGTACACAGCGTGACCCTAAAGTTTACTATGTATGCCTAAGCGAAATAAAGTGTTCTGAGAAGCTTAAAATGAGGAAATAAAGCGTTCTAAAATGCTTTAAAAATTCAAAGACATTTTTCTATGTTAACAAACGGCACGGTATCGGACCTTAATATTGACCTATAATTTTTAAATTGGACCACGTATTATATTACAGGGTAAAAGTGTACCCTACCACAGGAAATAATTATAGGTCATTTAGGGGGTACACAGCGTGACCCTAAATTTTACTATGTATACCTATGCGAAATAGAGTGTTCTGAGATGCTTAAAATGAAGAAATAAGCGTTCTAAAATGCTTTAAAAATTCAAAGACATCTTTCAATGGTTAACTAACGCAAGGCGCAATATCAGACCTTAATATTAACCCATAATATTTAAATTGGACTGGGTATTATATTACAGGGTAATAGTGTACCTTACCACAGGAAATAATTATAGGTCAATTAGGGGGTACACAATGTATATTTTAAATAGTGCATTAAAACAAGGAAATACGAAGACACTTTTCTATGTTAACTAACGGCACGGTATCGGACCTTAATATTGACCTATAATTTTTAAATTGGACCACGTATTATATTACAGGGTTATAGTGTACCCTACCACAGGAAATAATTATAGGTCAATTAGGGGGTACACAGAGTGACCCTAAAGTTTACTATGTATGCCTATGCGAAATAAAGTGTTCTGAGAAGCTTAAAATGAGGAAATAAGCGTTCTAAAATGCTTTAAAAATTAAAAGACATTTTTCTATGTTAACTAACGGCACGGTATCGGACCTTAATATTGACCTATAATTTTTAAATTGGACCACCTATTATATTACAGGGTAATAGTGTACCCTACCACAGGAAATAATTATAGGTCATTTAGGGGGTACACTATGTATATTTTAAATAGTGCATTAAAACAAGGAAATACGAAGACACTTTTCAATGTTAACTAACGGCACGGTATCGGACCTTAATATTGACCTATAATTTTTAAATTGTACCACGTATTATATTACAGGGTAATAGTGTACCTTACAACAGGAAATAATTATAGGTCAATTAGGTGGTACACAGCGTGACCCTAAAGTTTACTATGTATGCCTATGCGAAATAGAGTGTTCTGAGAAGCTTAAAATGAAGAAATAAGCGTTCTAAAATGCTTTAAAAATTCAAAGACATCTTTCAATGGTTAACTAACGCAAGGCGCGATATCAGACCTTAATATGGAACCATAATATTTCAATTGGACCAGGTATTATATTACAGGGTAATAGTGTACCCTACAACAGGAAATAATTATAGGTCAATTAGGGGGTACACTATGTATATTTTAAATAGTGCATTAAAACAAGAAAATACGAAGACACTTTTCTATGTTAACTAACGGCACGGTATCGGAACTTAATATTGACCTATAATTTTTTAATTGGACCACATATTATATTACAGGGTTATAGTGTACCCTACCACAGGAAATAATTATAGGTCAATTAGGGGGTACACAGAGTGACCCTAAAGTTTACTATGTATGCCTATGCGAAATAAAGTGTTCTGAGAAGCTTAAAATGAGGAAATAAGCGTTCTAAAATGCTTTAAAAATTCAAAGACATTTTTCTATGTTAACTAACGGCACGGTATCGGACCTTAATATTGACCTATAATTTTTAAATTGGACCACGTATTATATTACAGGGTAATAGTGTAC
This sequence comes from Parasteatoda tepidariorum, assembly GCF_982258835.1. Classification (NCBI taxonomy): domain Eukaryota; kingdom Metazoa; phylum Arthropoda; class Arachnida; order Araneae; family Theridiidae; genus Parasteatoda; species Parasteatoda tepidariorum. The sequence continues at coordinate 142,236 of NW_028257384.1, read as the reverse complement.
CCCACCACAGGAAATAATTATAGGTCATTTAGGGGGTACACAGCGTGACCCTAAATTTTACTATGTATGCCTATGCGAAATTGAGTGTTCTGAGATGCTAAAAATGAAGAAATAAGCGTTCTAAAATGCTTTAAAAATTCAAAGACATCTTTCAATGGTTAACTAACGCAAGGCGCAATATCAGACCTTAATATTGACCCATAATATTTAAATTGGACCAGGTATTATATTACAGGGTAATAGTGTACCCTACCACAGGAAATAATTATAGGTCAATTAGGGGGTACACTATGTATATTTTAAATAGTGCATTAAAACAAGGAAATACGAAGACACTTTTCTATGTTAACTAACGGCACGGTATCGGACCTTAATATTGACCTATAATTTTTAAATTGGACCACGTATTATATTACAGGGTTATAGTGTTCCCTACCACAGGAAATAATTATAGGGCAATTAGGGGGTACGCAGAGTGACCCTAAAGTTTACTATGTATGCCTTTGCGAAATAAAGTGTTCTGAGAAGCTTAAAATGAGGAAATAAGCGTTCTAAAATGCTTTAAAAATTCAAAGATATCTTTCAATGGTTAACTAACGCAAGGCGCAATATCAAACCTTAATATTGACCCTTAATATTTAAATTGAACCAGGTATTGTATTACAGGGTAATAGTGTACCCTACCGCAGGAAATAATTATAGGTCAATTAGGGGGTACACTATGTATATTTTAAATAGTGCATTAAAACAAGGAAATACGAAGACATTTTTCAATGTTAACTAACGGCACGGTATCGGAACTTAATATTGACCTATAATTTTTAAATTGGACCACGTATTATATTACAGGGTAATAGTGTACCCTACCAAAGGAAATAATTATAGGTCATTTAGGGGGGACACAGCGTGACCCTAAATTTTACTATGTATGCCTATGCGAAATAGAGTGTTCTGAGAAGCTTAAAATGAAGAAATAAGCGTTCTAAAATGCTTTAAAAATTCAAAGACATCTTTCAATGGTTAACTAACGCAAGGCGCAATATCAGACCTTAATATTGACCCATAATATTTAAATTGGACCAGGTATTATATTACAGGGTAATAGTGTACCCTACCACAGGAAATAATTATAGGTCAATTAGGGGGTACACTATGTATATTTTAAATAGTGCATTAAAACAAGGAAATACGAAGACATTTTTCTATGTTAACTAACGGCACGGTATCGGACCTTAATATTGACCTATAATTTTTAAATTGGACCACCTATTATATTACAGGGTAATAGTGTACCCTACCACAGGAAGTAATTATAGGTCATTTAGGGGGTACACTATGTATATTTTAAATAGTGCATTAAAACAAGGAAATACGAAGACACTTTTCTATGTTAACTAACGGCACGGTATCGGACCTTAATATTGACCTATAATTTTTAAATTGTACCACGTATTATATTACAGGGTAATAGTGTACCTTACCACAGGAAATAATTATAGGTCAATTAGGTGGTACACAGCGTGACCCTAAAGTTTACTATGTATGCCTATGCGAAATAAAGTGTTCTGAGAAGCTTAAAATGAAGAAATAAGCGTTCTAAAATGCTTTAAAAATTCAAAGACATCTTTCAATGGTTAACTAACGCAAGGCGCAATATCAGACCTTAATATTAACCCATAATATTTAAATTGGACTGGGTATTATATTACAGGGTAATAGTGTACCTTACCACAGGAAATAATTATAGGTCAATTAGGGGGTACACAATGTATATTTTAAATAGTGCATTAAAACAAGGAAATACGAAGACACTTTTCTATGTTAACTAACGGCACGGTATCGGACCTTAATATTGACCTATAATTTTTAAATTGGACCACGTATTATATTACAGGGTTATAGTGTACCCTACCACAGGAAATAATTATAGGTCAATTAGGGGGTACACAGAGTGACCCTAAAGTTTACTATGTATGCCTATGCGAAATAAAGTGTTCTGAGAAGCTTAAAATGAGGAAATAAGCGTTCTAAAATGCTTTAAAAATTAAAAGACATTTTTCTATGTTAACTAACGGCACGGTATCGGACCTTAATATTGACCTATAATTTTTAAATTGGACCACCTATTATATTACAGGGTAATAGTGTACCCTACCACAGGAAATAATTATAGGTCATTTAGGGGGTACACTATGTATATTTTAAATAGTGCATTAAAACAAGGAAATACGAAGACACTTTTCAATGTTAACTAACGGCACGGTATCGGACCTTAATATTGACCTATAATTTTTAAATTGTACCACGTATTATATTACAGGGTAATAGTGTACCTTACAACAGGAAATAATTATAGGTCAATTAGGTGGTACACAGCGTGACCCTAAAGTTTACTATGTATGCCTATGCGAAATAGAGTGTTCTGAGAAGCTTAAAATGAAGAAATAAGCGTTCTAAAATGCTTTAAAAATTCAAAGACATCTTTCAATGGTTAACTAACGCAAGGCGCGATATCAGACCTTAATATGGAACCATAATATTTCAATTGGACCAGGTATTATATTACAGGGTAATAGTGTACCCTACAACAGGAAATAATTATAGGTCAATTAGGGGGTACACTATGTATATTTTAAATAGTGCATTAAAACAAGAAAATACGAAGACACTTTTCTATGTTAACTAACGGCACGGTATCGGAACTTAATATTGACCTATAATTTTTTAATTGGACCACATATTATATTACAGGGTTATAGTGTACCCTACCACAGGAAATAATTATAGGTCAATTAGGGGGTACACAGAGTGACCCTAAAGTTTACTATGTATGCCTATGCGAAATAAAGTGTTCTGAGAAGCTTAAAATGAGGAAATAAGCGTTCTAAAATGCTTTAAAAATTCAAAGACATTTTTCTATGTTAACTAACGGCACGGTATCGGACCTTAATATTGACCTATAATTTTTAAATTGGACCACGTATTATATTACAGGGTAATAGTGTACCCCACCACAGGAAATAATTATAGGTCATTTAGGGGGTACACAGCGTGACCCTAAATTTTACTATGTATGCCTATGCGAAATAGAGTGTTCTGAGATGCTAAAAATGAAGAAATAAGCGTTCTAAAATGCTTTAAAAATTCAAAGACATCTTTCAATGGTTAACTAACGCAAGGCGCAATATCAGACCTTAATATTGACCCATAATATTTAAATTGGACCAGGTATTATATTACAGGGTAATAGTGTACCCTACCACAGGAAATAATTATAGGTCAATTAGGGGGTACACTATGTATATTTTAAATAGTGCATTAAAACAAGGAAATACGAAGACACTTTTCTATGTTAACTAACGGCACGGTATCGGACCTTAATATTGACCTATAATTTTTAAATTGGACCACGTATTATATTACAGGGTTATAGTGTACCCTACCACAGGAAATAATTATAGGGCAATTAGGGGGTACGCAGAGTGACCCTAAAGTTTACTATGTATGCCTTTGCGAAATAAAGTGTTCTGAGAAGCTTAAAATGAGGAAATAAGCGTTCTAAAATGCTTTAAAAATTCAAAGACATTTTTCTATGTTAACTAACGGCACGGTATCGGACCTTAATATTGACCTATAATTTTTAAATTGGACCACCTATTATATTACAGGGTAATAGTGTACCCTACCACAGGAAATAATTATAGGTCAATTAGGGGGTACACAGCGTGACCCTAAAGTTTACTATGCATGCCTATGCGAAATAAAGTGTTCTGAGAAGCTTAAAATGAAGAAATAAGCGTTCTAAAATGCTTTAAAAATTCAAAGACATCTTTCAATGGTTAACTAACGCAAGGCGCAATATCAAACCTTAATATTGACCCTTAATATTTAAATTGAACCAGGTATTGTATTACAGGGTAATAGTGTACCCTACCGCAGGAAATAATTATAGGTCAATTAGGGGGTACACTATGTATATTTTAAATAGTGCATTAAAACAAGGAAATACGAAGACATTTTTCAATGTTAACTAACGGCACGGTATCGGAACTTAATATTGACCTATAATTTTTAAATTGGACCACGTATTATATTACAGGGTAATAGTGTACCCTACCAAAGGAAATAATTATAGGTCATTTAGGGGGGACACAGCGTGACCCTAAATTTTACTATGTATGCCTATGCGAAATAGAGTGTTCTGAGAAGCTTAAAATGAAGAAATAAGCGTTCTAAAATGCTTTAAAAATTCAAAGACATCTTTCAATGGTTAACTAACGCAAGGCGCAATATCAGACCTTAATATTGACCCATAATATTTAAATTGGACCAGGTATTATATTACAGGGTAATAGTGTACCCTACCACAGGAAATAATTATAGGTCAATTAGGGGGTACACTATGTATATTTTAAATAGTGCATTAAAACAAGGAAATACGAAGACATTTTTCTATGTTAACTAACGGCACGGTATCGGACCTTAATATTGACCTATAATTTTTAAATTGGACCACCTATTATATTACAGGGTAATAGTGTACCCTACCACAGGAAGTAATTATAGGTCATTTAGGGGGTACACTATGTATATTTTAAATAGTGCATTAAAACAAGGAAATACGAAGACACTTTTCTATGTTAACTAACGGCACGGTATCGGACCTTAATATTGACCTATAATTTTTAAATTGTACCACGTATTATATTACAGGGTAATAGTGTACCTTACCACAGGAAATAATTATAGGTCAATTAGGTGGTACACAGCGTGACCCTAAAGTTTACTATGTATGCCTATGCGAAATAAAGTGTTCTGAGAAGCTTAAAATGAAGAAATAAGCGTTCTAAAATGCTTTAAAAATTCAAAGACATCTTTCAATGGTTAACTAACGCATGGCGCGATATCAGACCTTAATATGGAACCATAATATTTCAATTGGACCAGGTATTATATTACAGGGTAATAGTGTACCCTACAACAGGAAATAATTATAGGTCAATTAGGGGGTACACTATGTATATTTTAAATAGTGCATTAAAACAAGAAAATACGAAGACACTTTTCTATGTTAACTAACGGCACGGTATCGGACCTTAATATTGACTTATAATTTTTAAATTGGACCACGTATTATATTTTAGGGTTATAGTGTACCCTACCACAGGAAATAATTATAGGTCAATTAGGGGGTACACAGAGTGACCCTAAAGTTTACTATGTATGCCTATGCGAAATAAAGTGTTCTGAGAAGCTTAAAATGAGGAAATAAGCGTTCTAAAATGCTTTAAAAATTCAAAGACATTTTTCTATGTTAACTAACGGCACGGTATCGGACCTTAACATTGATCTATAATTTTTAAATTGGACCACGTATTATATTACAGGGTAATAGTGTACCCTACCACAGGAAATAATTATAGGTCATTTAGGGGGTACACAGCGTGACCCTAAATTTTACTATGTATGCCTATGCGAAATAGAGTGTTCTGAGATGCTTAAAATGAAGAAATAAGCGTTCTAAAATGCTTTAAAAATTCAAAGACATCTTTCAATGGTTAACTAACGCAAGGCGCAATATCAGACCTTAATATTGACCCATAATATTTAAATTGGACCAGGTATTATATTACAGGGTAATAGTGTACCCTACCACAGGAAATAATTATAGGTCAATTAGGGGGTACACTATGTATATTTTAAATAGTGCATTAAAACAAGGAAATACGAAGACACTTTTCTATGTTAACTAACGGCAAGGTATCGGACCTTAAGATTGACCTATAATTTTTAAATTGGACCACGTATTATATTACAGGGTTATAGTGTACCCTACCACAGGAAATAATTATAGGTCAATTAGGGGGTACACAGAGTGACCCTAAAGTTTACTATGTATGCCTATGCGAAATAAAGTGTTCTGAGAAGCTTAAAATGAGGAAATAAGCGTTCTAAAATTCTTTTAAAATTCAAAGACATTTTTCTATGTTAACTAACGGCACGGTATCGGACCTTAATATTGACCTATAATTTTTAAATTGGACCACCTATTATATTACAGGGTAATAGTGTACCCTACCACAGGAAATAATTATAGGTCATTTAGGGGGTACACTATGTATATTTTAAATAGTGCATTAAAACAAGGAAATACGAAGACACTTTTCTATGTTAACTAACGGCACGGTATCGGACCTTAATATTGACCTATAATTTTTAAATTGTACCACGTATTATATTACAGGGTAATAGTGTACCTTACCACAGGAAATAATTATAGGTCAATTAGGTGGTACACAGCGTGACCCTAAAGTTTACTATGTATGCCTATGCGAAATAAAGTGTTCTGAGAAGCTTAAAATGAAGAAATAAGCGTTCTAAAATGCTTTAAAAATTCAAAGACATCTTTCAATGGTTAACTAACGCATGGCGCGATATCAGACCTTAATATGGAACCATAATATTTCAATTGGACCAGGTATTATATTACAGGGTAATAGTGTACCCTACAACAGGAAATAATTATAGGTCAATTAGGGGGTACACTATGTATATTTTAAATAGTGCATTAAAACAAGAAAATACGAAGACACTTTTCTATGTTAACTAACGGCACGGTATCGGACCTTAATATTGACTTATAATTTTTAAATTGGACCACGTATTATATTTTAGGGTTATAGTGTACCCTACCACAGGAAATAATTATAGGTCAATTAGGGGGTACACAGAGAGACCCTAAAGTTTACTATGTATGCCTATGCGAAATAAAGTGTTCTGAGAAGCTTAAAATGAGGAAATAAGCGTTCTAAAATGCTTTAAAAATTCAAAGACATTTTTCTATGTTAACTAACGGCACGGTATCGGACCTTAACATTGATCTATAATTTTTAAATTGGACCACGTATTATATTACAGGGTAATAGTGTACCCTACCACAGGAAATATTTATAGGTCATTTAGGGGGTACACAGCGTGACCCTAAATTTTACTATGTATGCCTATGCGAAATAGAGTGTTCTGAGATGCTTAAAATGAAGAAATAAGCGTTCTAAAATGCTTTAAAAATTCAAAGACATCTTTCAATGGTTAACTAACGCAAGGCGCAATATCAGACCTTAATATTGACCCATAATATTTAAATTGGACCAGGTATTATATTACAGGGTAATAGTGTACCCTACCACAGGAAATAATTATAGGTCAATTAGGGGGTACACTATGTATATTTTAAATAGTGCATTAAAACAAGGAAATACGAAGACACTTTTCTATGTTAACTAACGGCAAGGTATCGGACCTTAAGATTGACCTATAATTTTTAAATTGGACCACGTATTATATTACAGGGTTATAGTGTACCCTACCACAGGAAATAATTATAGGTCAATTAGGGGGTACACAGAGTGACCCTAAAGTTTACTATGTATGCCTATGCGAAATAAAGTGTTCTGAGAAGCTTAAAATGAGGAAATAAGCGTTCTAAAATTCTTTTAAAATTCAAAGACATTTTTCTATGTTAACTAACGGCACGGTATCGGACCTTAATATTGACCTATAATTTTTAAATTGGACCACCTATTATATTACAGGGTAATAGTGTACCCTACCACAGGAAATAATTATAGGTCATTTAGGGGGTACACTATGTATATTTTAAATAGTGCATTAAAACAAGGAAATACGAAGACACTTTTCTATGTTAACTAACGGCACGGTATCGGACCTTAATATTGACTTATAATTTTTAAATTGTACCACGTATTATATTACAGGGTAATAGTGTACCTTACCACAGGAAATAATTATAGGTCAATTAGGTGGTACACAGCGTGACCCTAAAGTTTACTATGTATGCCTATGCGAAATAAAGTGTTCTGAGAAGCTTAAAATGAAGAAATAAGCGTTCTAAAATGCTTTAAAAATTCAAAGACATCTTTCAATGGTTAACTAACGCATGGCGCGATATCAGACCTTAATATGGAACCATAATATTTCAATTGGACCAGGTATTATATTACAGGGTAATAGTGTACCCTACAACAGGAAATAATTATAGGTCAATTAGGGGGTACACTATGTATATTTTAAATAGTGCATTAAAACAAGAAAATACGAAGACACTTTTCTATGTTAACTAACGGCACGGTATCGGACCTTAATATTGACTTATAATTTTTAAATTGGACCACGTATTATATTACAGGGTAATAGTGTACCCTACCACAGGAAATAATTATAGGTCATTTAGGGGGTACACAGCGTGACCCTAAATTTTACTATGTATGCCTATGCGAAATAGAGTGTTCTGAGATGCTTAAAATGAAGAAATAAGCGTTCTAAAATGCTTTAAAAATTCAAAGACATCTTTCAATGGTTAACTAACGCAAGGCGCAATATCAGACCTTAATATTGACCCATAATATTTAAATTGGACCAGGTATTATATTACAGGGTAATAGTGTACCCTACCACAGGAAATAATTATAGGTCAATTAGGGGGTACACTATGTATATTTTAAATAGTGCATTAAAACAAGGAAATACGAAGACACTTTTCTATGTTAACTAACGGCAAGGTATCGGACCTTAAGATTGACCTATAATTTTTAAATTGGACCACGTATTATATTACAGGGTTATAGTGTACCCTACCACAGGAAATAATTATAGGTCAATTAGGGGGTACACAGAGTGACCCTAAAGTTTACTATGTATGCCTATGCGAAATAAAGTGTTCTGAGAAGCTTAAAATGAGGAAATAAGCGTTCTAAAATTCTTTTAAAATTCAAAGACATTTTTCTATGTTAACTAACGGCACGGTATCGGACCTTAATATTGACCTATAATTTTTAAATTGGACCACCTATTATATTACAGGGTAATAGTGTACCCTACCACAGGAAATAATTATAGGTCATTTAGGGGGTACACTATGTATATTTTAAATAGTGCATTAAAACAAGGAAATACGAAGACACTTTTCTATGTCAACTAACGGCACGGTATCGGACCTTAATATTGACCTATAATTTTTAAATTGTACCACGTATTATATTACAGGGTAATAGTGTACCTTACCACAGGAAATAATTATAGGTCAATTAGGTGGTACACAGCGTGACCCTAAAGTTTACTATGTATGCCTATGCGAAATAAAGTGTTCTGAGAAGCTTAAAATGAAGAAATAAGCGTTCTAAAATGCTTTAAAAATTCAAAGACATCTTTCAATGGTTAACTAACGCATGGCGCGATATCAGACCTTAATATGGAACCATAATATTTCAATTGGACCAGGTATTATATTACAGGGTAATAGTGTACCCTACAACAGGAAATAATTATAGGTCAATTAGGGGGTACACTATGTATATTTTAAATAGTGCATTAAAACAAGAAAATACGAAGACACTTTTCTATGTTAACTAACGGCACGGTATCGGACCTTAATATTGACTTATAATTTTTAAATTGGACCACGTATTATATTTTAGGGTCATAGTGTACCCTACCACAGGAAAAAATTATAGGTCAATTAGGGGGTACACAGAGTGACCCTAAAGTTTACTATGTATGCCTATGCGAAATAAAGTGTTCTGAGAAGCTTAAAATGAGGAAATAAGCGTTCTAAAATGCTTTAAAAATTCAAAGACATTTTTCTATGTTAACTAACGGCACGGTATCGGACCTTAACATTGATCTATAATTTTTAAATTGGACCACGTATTATATTACAGGGTAATAGTGTACCCTACCACAGGAAATAATTATAGGTCATTTAGGGGGTACACAGCGTGCCCCTAAATTTTACTATGTATGCCTATGCGAAATAGAGTGTTCTGAGATGCTTAAAATGAAGAAATAAGCGTTCTAAAATGCTTTAAAAATTCAAAGACATCTTTCAATGGTTAACTAACGCAAGGCGCAATATCAGACCTTAATATTGACCCATAATATTTAAATTGGACCAGGTATTATATTACAGGGTAATAGTGTACCCTACCACAGGAAATAATTATAGGTCAATTAGGGGGTACACTATGTATATTTTAAATAGTGCATTAAAACAAGGAAATACGAAGACACTTTTCTATGTTAACTAACGGCACGGTATCGGACCTTAATATTGACCTATAATTTTTAAATTGGACCACGTATTATATTACAGGGTTATAGTGTACCCTACCACAGGAAATAATTATAGGTCAATTAGGGGGTACGCAGAGTGACCCTAAAGTTTACTATGTATGCCTATGCGAAATAAAGTGTTCTGAGAAGCTTAAAATGAAGAAATAAGCGTTCTAAAATGCTTTAAAAATTCAAAGACATCTTTCAATGGTTAACTAACGCAAGGCGCACTATCAGACCTTAATATTGACCCATAATATTTAAATTGGACCAGGTATTATATTACAGGGTAATAGTGTACCCTACCACAGGAAATAATTATAGGTCAATTTGGGGGTACACTATGTATATTTTAAACCGTGCATTAAAACAAGGAAATTCGAGGACACTTTTCTATGTTAACTAACGGCACGGTTTCGGACCTTAATATTGACCTAAAATTTTTAAATTGAACCACCTATTATATTACAGGGTTATAGTGTACCCTACCACGTAAAATAATTATAGGTCAATTAGGGGGTACACAGCGTGACCCTAAAGTTTACTATGTATGCCTATGCGAAATAAAGTGTTCTGAGAAGCTTAAAATGAGGAAATAAGCGTTCTAAAATGCTTTAAAAATTCAAAGACATTTTTCTATGTTAACTAACGGCACGGTATCGGACCTTAATATTGACCTATAATTTTTAAATTGGACCAGGTATTATATTACAGGGTAATAGTGTACCCTACCACAGGAAATAATTATAGGTCAATTAGGGGGTACACTATGTATATTTTAAATAGTGCATTAAAACAAGGAAATACGAAGACACTTTTCTATGTTAACTAACGGCAAGGTATCGGACCTTAAGATTGACCTATAATTTTTAAATTGGACCACGTATTATATTACAGGGTTATAGTGTACCCTACCACAGGAAATAATTATAGGTCAATTAGGGGGTACACAGAGTGACCCTAAAGTTTACTATGTATGCCTATGCGAAATAAAGTGTTCTGAGAAGCTTAAAATGAGGAAATAAGCGTTCTAAAATTCTTTTAAAATTCAAAGACATTTTTCTATGTTAACTAACGGCACGGTATCGGACCTTAATATTGACCTATAATTTTTAAATTGGACCACCTATTATATTACAGGGTAATAGTGTACCCTACCACAGGAAATAATTATAGGTCATTTAGGGGGTACACTATGTATATTTTAAATAGTGCATTAAAACAAGGAAATACGAAGACACTTTTCTATGTTAACTAACGGCACGGTATCGGACCTTAATATTGACTTATAATTTTTAAATTGTACCACGTATTATATTACAGGGTAATAGTGTACCTTACCACAGGAAATAATTATAGGTCAATTAGGTGGTACACAGCGTGACCCTAAAGTTTACTATGTATGCCTATGCGAAATAAAGTGTTCTGAGAAGCTTAAAATGAAGAAATAAGCGTTCTAAAATGCTTTAAAAATTCAAAGACATCTTTCAATGGTTAACTAACGCATGGCGCGATATCAGACCTTAATATGGAACCATAATATTTCAATTGGACCAGGTATTATATTACAGGGTAATAGTGTACCCTACAACAGGAAATAATTATAGGTCAATTAGGGGGTACACTATGTATATTTTAAATAGTGCATTAAAACAAGAAAATACGAAGACACTTTTCTATGTTAACTAACGGCACGGTATCGGACCTTAATATTGACTTATAATTTTTAAATTGGACCACGTATTATATTACAGGGTAATAGTGTACCCTACCACAGGAAATAATTATAGGTCATTTAGGGGGTACACAGCGTGACCCTAAATTTTACTATGTATGCCTATGCGAAATAGAGTGTTCTGAGATGCTTAAAATGAAGAAATAAGCGTTCTAAAATGCTTTAAAAATTCAAAGACATCTTTCAATGGTTAACTAACGCAAGGCGCAATATCAGACCTTAATATTGACCCATAATATTTAAATTGGACCAGGTATTATATTACAGGGTAATAGTGTACCCTACCACAGGAAATAATTATAGGTCAATTAGGGGGTACACTATGTATATTTTAAATAGTGCATTAAAACAAGGAAATACGAAGACACTTTTCTATGTTAACTAACGGCAAGGTATCGGACCTTAAGATTGACCTATAATTTTTAAATTGGACCACGTATTATATTACAGGGTTATAGTGTACCCTACCACAGGAAATAATTATAGGTCAATTAGGGGGTACACAGAGTGACCCTAAAGTTTACTATGTATGCCTATGCGAAATAAAGTGTTCTGAGAAGCTTAAAATGAGGAAATAAGCGTTCTAAAATTCTTTTAAAATTCAAAGACATTTTTCTATGTTAACTAACGGCACGGTATCGGACCTTAATATTGACCTATAATTTTTAAATTGGACCACCTATTATATTACAGGGTAATAGTGTACCCTACCACAGGAAATAATTATAGGTCATTTAGGGGGTACACTATGTATATTTTAAATAGTGCATTAAAACAAGGAAATACGAAGACACTTTTCTATGTCAACTAACGGCACGGTATCGGACCTTAATATTGACCTATAATTTTTAAATTGTACCACGTATTATATTACAGGGTAATAGTGTACCTTACCACAGGAAATAATTATAGGTCAATTAGGTGGTACACAGCGTGACCCTAAAGTTTACTATGTATGCCTATGCGAAATAAAGTGTTCTGAGAAGCTTAAAATGAAGAAATAAGCGTTCTAAAATGCTTTAAAAATTCAAAGACATCTTTCAATGGTTAACTAACGCATGGCGCGATATCAGACCTTAATATGGAACCATAATATTTCAATTGGACCAGGTATTATATTACAGGGTAATAGTGTACCCTACAACAGGAAATAATTATAGGTCAATTAGGGGGTACACTATGTATATTTTAAATAGTGCATTAAAACAAGAAAATACGAAGACACTTTTCTATGTTAACTAACGGCACGGTATCGGACCTTAATATTGACTTATAATTTTTAAATTGGACCACGTATTATATTTTAGGGTCATAGTGTACCCTACCACAGGAAAAAATTATAGGTCAATTAGGGGGTACACAGAGTGACCCTAAAGTTTACTATGTATGCCTATGCGAAATAAAGTGTTCTGAGAAGCTTAAAATGAGGAAATAAGCGTTCTAAAATGCTTTAAAAATTCAAAGACATTTTTCTATGTTAACTAACGGCACGGTATCGGACCTTAACATTGATCTATAATTTTTAAATTGGACCACGTATTATATTACAGGGTAATAGTGTACCCTACCACAGGAAATAATTATAGGTCATTTAGGGGGTACACAGCGTGCCCCTAAATTTTACTATGTATGCCTATGCGAAATAGAGTGTTCTGAGATGCTTAAAATGAAGAAATAAGCGTTCTAAAATGCTTTAAAAATTCAAAGACATCTTTCAATGGTTAACTAACGCAAGGCGCAATATCAGACCTTAATATTGACCCATAATATTTAAATTGGACCAGGTATTATATTACAGGGTAATAGTGTACCCTACCACAGGAAATAATTATAGGTCAATTAGGGGGTACACTATGTATATTTTAAATAGTGCATTAAAACAAGGAAATACGAAGACACTTTTCTATGTTAACTAACGGCACGGTATCGGACCTTAATATTGACCTATAATTTTTAAATTGGACCACGTATTATATTACAGGGTTATAGTGTACCCTACCACAGGAAATAATTATAGGTCAATTAGGGGGTACGCAGAGTGACCCTAAAGTTTACTATGTATGCCTATGCGAAATAAAGTGTTCTGAGAAGCTTAAAATGAAGAAATAAGCGTTCTAAAATGCTTTAAAAATTCAAAGACATCTTTCAATGGTTAACTAACGCAAGGCGCACTATCAGACCTTAATATTGACCCATAATATTTAAATTGGACCAGGTATTATATTACAGGGTAATAGTGTACCCTACCACAGGAAATAATTATAGGTCAATTTGGGGGTACACTATGTATATTTTAAACCGTGCATTAAAACAAGGAAATTCGAGGACACTTTTCTATGTTAACTAACGGCACGGTTTCGGACCTTAATATTGACCTAAAATTTTTAAATTGAACCACCTATTATATTACAGGGTTATAGTGTACCCTACCACGTAAAATAATTATAGGTCAATTAGGGGGTACACAGCGTGACCCTAAAGTTTACTATGTATGCCTATGCGAAATAAAGTGTTCTGAGAAGCTTAAAATGAGGAAATAAGCGTTCTAAAATGCTTTAAAAATTCAAAGACATTTTTCTATGTTAACTAACGGCACGGTATCGGACCTTAATATTGACCTATAATTTTTAAATTGGACCACGTATTATATTACAGGGTAATAGTGTACCCTACCACAGGAAATAATTATAGGTCATTTAGGGGGTACACAGCGTGACCCTAAATTTTACTATGTATGCCTATGCGAAATAGAGTGTTCTGAGATGCTTAAAATGAAGAAATAAGCGTTCTAAAATGCTTTAAAAATTCAAAGACATCTTTCAATGGTTAACTAACGCAAGGCGCACTATCAGATCTTAATATTGACCCATAATATTTAAATTGGACCAGGTATTATATTACAGGGTAATAGTGTACCCTACCACAGGAAATAATTATAGGTCAATTTGGGGGTACACTATGTATATTTTAAATAGTGCATTAAAACAAGGAAATACGAAGACACTTTTCTATGTTAACTAACGGCACGGTATCGGACCTTAATATTGACCTATAATTTTTAAATTGGACCACGTATTATATTACAGGGTTATAGTGTACCCTACCACAGGAAATAATTATAGGTCAATTAGGGGGTACACAGAGTGACCCTAAAGTTTACTATGTATGCCTATGCGAAATAAAGTGTTCTGAGAAGCTTAAAATGAGGAAATAAGCTTTCTAAAATGCTTTAAAAATTCAAAGACATTTTTCTATGTTAACTAACGGCACGGTATCGGACCTTAATATTGACCTATAATTTTTAAATTGGACCACGTATTATATTACAGGGTAATAGTGTACCTTACCACAGGAAATAATTATAGGTCAATTAGGTGGTACACAGCGTGACCCTAAAGTTTACTATGTATGCCTATGCGAAATAAAGTGTTCTGAGAAGCTTAAAATGAAGAAATAAGCGTTCTAAAATGCTTTAAAAATTCAAAGACATCTTTCAATGGTTAACTAACGCATGGCGCGATATCAGACCTTAATATGGAACCATAATATTTCAATTGGACCAGGTATTATATTACAGGGTAATAGTGTACCCTACAACAGGAAATAATTATAGGTCAATTAGGGGGTACACTATGTATATTTTAAATAGTGCATTAAAACAAGGAAATACGAAGATACTTTTCTATGTTAACTAACGGCACGGTATCGGACCTTAATATTGACCTATAATTTTTAAATTGGACCACGTATTATATTACAGGGTTATAGTGTACCCTACCACAGGAAATAATTATAGGTCAATTAGGGGGTACGCAGAGTGACCCTAAAGTTTACTATGTATGCCTATGCGAAATAAAGTGTTCTGAGAAGCTTAAAATGAGGAAATAAGCGTTCTAAAATTCTTTAAAAATTCAAAGACATTTTTCTATGTTAACTAACGGCACGGTATCGGACCTTAATATTGACCTATAATTTTTAAATTGGACCACCTATTATATTACAGGGTAATAGTGTACCCTACCACAGGAAATAATTATAGGTCATTTAGGGGGTACACAGCGTGACCCTAAATTTTACTATGTATGCCTATGCGAAATAGAGTGTTCTGAGATGCTTAAAATGAAGAAATAAGCGTTCTAAAATGCTTTAAAAATTCAAAGACATCTTTCAATGGTTAACTAACGCAAGGCGCACTATCAGACCTTAATATTGACCCATAATATTTAAATTGGAAAAGGTATTATATTACAGGGTAATAGTGTACCCTACCACAGGAAATAATTATAGGTCAATTTGGGGGTACACTATGTATATTTTAAACCGTGCATTAAAACAAGGAAATTCGAGGACACTTTTCTATGTTAACTAACGGCACGGTTTCGGACATTAATATTGACCTAAAATTTTTAAATTGAACCACCTATTATATTACAGGGTTATAGTGTACCCTACCACGTAAAATAATTATAGGTCAATTAGGGGGTACACAGCGTGACCCTAAAGTTTACTATGTATGCCTATGCGAAATAAAGTGTTCTGAGAAGCTTAAAATGAGGAAATAAGCTTTCTAAAATGCTTTAAAAATTCAAAGACATTTTTCTATGTTAACTAACGGCACGGTATCGGACCTTAATATTGACCTATAATTTTTAAATTGGACCACCTATTATATTACAGGGTAATAGTGTACCCTACCACAGGAAATAATTATAGGTCATTTAGGGGGTACACTATGTATATTTTAAATAGTGCATTAAAACAAGGAAATACGAAGACACTTTTCTATGTTAACTAACGGCACGGTAACGGACCTTAATATTGACCTATAATTTTTAAATTGGACCACGTATTATATTACAGGGTTATAGTGTACCCTACCACAGGAAATAATTATAGGTCAATTAGGGGGTACAGAGAGTGACCCTAAAGTTTACTATGTATGCCTATGCGAAATAGAGTGTTCTGAGAAGCTTAAAATGAAGAAATAAGCGTTCTAAAATGCTTTAAAAATTCAAAGACATCTTTCAATGGTTAACTAACGCAATGCGCAATATCAGACCTTAATATTGACCCATAATATTTAAATTGGACCAGGTATTATATTACAGGGTAATAGTGTATCCTACCACTGGAAATAATTATAGGTCAATTGGGGGTGCACAGCGTTACCCTAAAGTTTACTATGTATGCCTATGCGAAATAGAGTGTTCTGAGAAGCTTAAAATGAAGAAATAAGCGTTCTAAAATGTTTTAAAAATTCAAAGACATCTTTCAATGGTTAACTAACGCAAGGCGCAATATCAGACCTTTATTGACCTATAATTTTTAAATTGGACCACGTATTATATTACAGGGTTATAGTGTACCCTACCACAGGAAATAATTATAGGTCAATTAGGGGGTACACAGCGTGACACTAAAGTTTACTATGTATGCCTATGCGAAATAAAGAGTTCTGAGAAGCTTAAAATGAGGAAATAAGCGTTCTAAAATGCTTTAAAAATTCAAAGACATTTTTCTATGTTAACTAACGGTACGGTATCGGACCTTAATATTGACCTATAATTTTTAAATTGGACCACGTATTATATTACAGGGTAATATTGTTCCCTACCACGGGAAATAATTATAGGTCACTTAGGGGGTACACAGCGTGACCCTAAAGTTTACTATGTATGCCTACGCGAAATAAAGTGTTCTGAGAAGCTTAAAATGAAGAAATATGCGTTCTAAAATGCTTTAAAATTCAAAGACATCTTTCAATGGTTAACTAGCGCAAGGCGCAATATCAGACCTCAATATTGACCCATAATATTTAAATTGGACCAGGTATTATATTACAGGGTAATAGTGTACCCTACCACAGGAAATAATTATAGGTCAATTAGGGGGTACACTATGTATATTTTAAACAGTGCATTAAAACAAGGAAATTCGAAGACACTTTTCTATGTTAACTAACGGCACGGTATCGGACCTTAATATTGACCTAAAATTTTTAAATTGAACCACCTATTATATTACAGGGTTATAGTGTACCCTACCACGTAAAATAATTATAGGTCAATTAGGGGGTACACAGCGTGACCCTAAAGTTTACTATGTATGCGTATGCGAAAAAAAGTGTTCTGAGAAGCTTAAAATGAAGAAATAAGCGTTCTAAAATGCTTTAAAAATTCAAAGACATCTTTCAATGGTTAACTAACGCAAGGCGCAATATCAGACCTTAATACTGACCCATAATATTTAAATTGGACCAGGTATTATATTACAGGGTAATAGTGTACCCTACCACAGGAAATAATTAGAGGTCAATTAGGGGGTACACTATGTATATTTTAAATAGTGCATTAAAACAAGGAAATTCGAAGACACTTTTCTATGTTAACTAACGGCACGGTATCGGACCTTAATATTGACCTATAATTTTTAAATTGGACCACGTATTATATTACAGGGTAATAGTGTACCCTACCAAAGGAAATAATTATAGGTCATTTAGGGGGTACACAGCGTGACCCTAAATTTTACTATGTATACCTATGCGAAATAGAGTGTTCTGAGATGCTTAAAATGAAGAAATAAGCGTTCTAAAATGCTTTAAAAATTCAAAGACATCTTTCAATGGTTAACTAACGCAAGGCGCAATATCAAACCTTAATATTGACCCATAATATTTAAATTGGACCAGGTATTATATTACAGGGTAATAGTGTACCTTACCACAGGAAATAATTATAGGTCAATTAGGGGGTACACTATGTATATTTTAAATAGTGCATTAAAACAAGGAAATACGAAGACACTTTTCTATGTTAACTAACGGCACGGTATCGGACCTTAATATTGACCTATAATTTTTAAATTGGACCACGTATTATATTACAGGGTTATAGTGTACCCTACCACAGGAAATAATTATAGGTCAATTAGGGGGTACACAGAGTGACCCTAGAGTTTACTATGTATGCCTATGCGAAATAAAGTGTTCTGAGAAGCTTAAAATGAGGAAATAAGCGTTCTAAAATGCTTTAAAAATTCAAAGACATTTTTCTATGTTAACTAACGGCACGGTATCGGAGCTTAATATTGACCTATAATTTTTAAATTGGACCACCTATTATATTACAGGGTAATAGTGTACCCTACCACAGGAAATAATTATAGGTCATTTAGGGGGTACACTATGTATATTTTAAATAGTGCATTAAAACAAGGAAATACGAAGACACTTTTCAATGTTAACTAACGGCACGGTATCGGACCTTAATATTGACCTATAATTTTTAAATTGTACCACGTATTATATTACAGGGTTATAGTGTACCCTACCACAGGAAATAATTATAGGTCAATTAGGGGGTACGCAGAGTGACCCTAAAGTTTACTATGTATGCCTTTGCGAAATAAAGTGTTCTGAGAAGCTTAAAATGAGGAAATAAGCGTTCTAAAATGCTTTAAAAATTCAAAGACATTTTTCTATGTTAACTAACGGCACGGTATCGGACCTTAATATTGACCTATAATTTTTAAATTGGACCACCTATTATATTACAGGGTAATAGTGTACCCTACCACAGGAAATAATTATAGGTCAATTAGGGGGTACACAGCGTGACCCTAAAGTTTACTATGTATGCCTACGCGAAATAAAGTGTTCTGAGAAGCTTAAAATGAAGAAATATGCGTTCTAAAATGCTTTTAAAATTCAATGACATCTTTCAATGGTTAGCTAACGCAAGGCGCGATATCAGACCTTAATATAGAACCATAATATTTCAATTGGACCAGGTATTATATTACAGGGTAATAGTGTACCCTACAACAGGAAATAATTATAGGTCAATTAGGGGGTACACTATGTATATTTTAAATAGTGCATTAAAACAAGAAAATACGAAGACACTTTTCTATGTTATTTAACGGCACGGTATCGGACCTTAATATTGACCTATAATTTTTAAATTGGACCACGTATTATATTACAGGGTTATAGTGTACCCTACCACAGGAAATAATTATAGGTCAATTAGGGGGTACACAGAGTGACCCTAAAGTTTACTATGTATGCCTATGCGAAATAGAGTGTTCTGAGAAGCTTTAAATGAGGAAATAAGCGTTCTAAAATGCTTTAAAAATTCAAAGACATCTTTCAATGTTAACTAACGGCACGGTATCGGACCTTAATATTGACCCATAATATTTAAATTGGACCAGGTATTATATTACAGGGTAATAGTGTACCCTACCACAGGAAATAATTATAGGTCAATTAGGGGGTACACTATGTATATTTTAAACAGTGCATTAAAACAAGGAAATTCGAAGACACTTTTCTATGTTAACTAACGGCACGGTATCGGACCTTAATATTGACCTAAAATTTTTAAATTGAACCACCTATTATATTACAGGGTTATAGTGTACCCTACCACGTAAAATAATTATAGGTCAATTAGGGGGTACACAGCGTGACCCTAAAGTTTACTATGTATGCGTATGCGAAAAAAAGTGTTCTGAGAAGCTTTAAATGAAGAAATAAGCGTTCTAAAATGCTTTACAAATTCAAAGACATCTTTCAATGGTTAACTAACGCAAGGCGCAATATCAGACCTTAATACTGACCCATAATATTTAAATTGGACCAGGTATTATATTACAGGGTATTAGTGTACCCTACCACAGGAAATAATTAGAGGTCAATTAGGGGGTACACTATGTATATTTTAAATAGTGCATTAAAACAAGAAAATACGAAGACACTTTTCTATGTTAACTAACGGCACGGTATCGGAACTTAATATTGACCTATAATTTTTAAATTGGACCACGTATTATATTACAGGGTTATAGTGTACCCTACCGCAGGAAATAATTATAGGTCAATTAGGGGGTACACAGAGTGACCCTAAAGTTTACTATGTATGCCTATGCGAAATAAAGTGTTCTGAGAAGCTTAAAATGAGGAAATAAGCGTTCTAAAATGCTTTAAAAATTCAAAGACATTTTTCTATGTTAACTAACGGCACGGTATCGGACCTTAATATTGACCTATAATTTTTAAATTGTACCGCGTATTATATTACAGGGTAATAGTGTACCCTACCACAGGAAATAATTATAGGTCATTTAGGGGGTACACAGCGTGACCCTAAATTTTACTATGTATGCCTATGCGAAATAGAGTGTTCTGAGATGCTAAAAATGAAGAAATAAGCGTTCTAAAATGCTTTAAAAATTCAAAGACATCTTTCAATGGTTAACTAACGCAAGGCGCAATATCAGACCTTAATATTGACCTATAATTTTTAAATTGGACCACGTATTATATTACAGGGTTATAGTGTACCCTACCACAGGAAATAATTATAGGTCAATTAGGGGGTACGCAG
This sequence comes from Parasteatoda tepidariorum, assembly GCF_982258835.1. Taxonomy (NCBI): domain Eukaryota; kingdom Metazoa; phylum Arthropoda; class Arachnida; order Araneae; family Theridiidae; genus Parasteatoda; species Parasteatoda tepidariorum. The sequence continues at coordinate 120,981 of NW_028257384.1, read as the reverse complement.
AGTGACCCTAAAGTTTACTATGTATGCCTTTGCGAAATAAAGTGTTCTGAGAAGCTTAAAATGAGGAAATAAGCGTTCTAAAATGCTTTAAAAATTCAAAGACATTTTTCTATGTTAACTAACGGCACGGTATCGGACCTTAATATTGACCTATAATTTTTAAATTGGACCACCTATTATATTACAGGGTAATAGTGTACCCTACCACAGGAAATAATTATAGGTCAATTAGGGGGTACACTATGTATATTTTAAATAGTGCATTAAAACAAGAAAATACGAAGACACTTTTCTATGTTATTTAACGGCACGGTATCGGACCCTAATATTGACCTATAATTTTTAAATTGGACCACGTATTATATTACAGGGTTATAGTGTACCCTACCACAGGAAATAATTATAGGTCAATTAGGGGGTACACAGAGTGACCCTAAAGTTTACTATGTATGCCTATGCGAAATAGAGTGTTCTGAGAAGCTTTAAATGAGGAAATAAGCGTTCTAAAATGCTTTAAAAATTCAAAGACATCTTTCAATGTTAACTAACGGCACGGTATCGGACCTTAATATTGACCCATAATATTTAAATTGGACCAGGTATTATATTACAGGGTAATAGTGTACCCTACCACAGGAAATAATTATAGGTCAATTAGGGGGTACACTATGTATATTTTAAACAGTGCATTAAAACAAGGAAATTCGAAGACACTTTTCTATGTTAACTAACGGCACGGTATCGGACCTTAATATTGACCTAAAATTTTTAAATTGAACCACCTATTATATTACAGGGTTATAGTGTACCCTACCACGTAAAATAATTATAGGTCAATTAGGGGGTACACAGCGTGACCCTAAAGTTTACTATGTATGCGTATGCGAAAAAAAGTGTTCTGAGAAGCTTTAAATGAAGAAATAAGCGTTCTAAAATGCTTTAAAAATTCAAAGACATCTTTCAATGGTTAACTAACGCAAGGCGCAATATCAGACCTTAATACTGACCCATAATATTTAAATTGGACCAGGTATTATATTACAGGGTATTAGTGTACCCTACCACAGGAAATAATTAGAGGTCAATTAGGGGGTACACTATGTATATTTTAAATAGTGCATTAAAACAAGGAAATTCGAAGACACTTTTCTATGTTAACTAACGGCACGGTATCGGACCTTAATATTGACCTATAATTTTTAAATTGGACCACGTATTATATTACAGGGTAATAGTGTACCCTACCAAAGGAAATAATTATAGGTCATTTAGGGGGTACACAGCGTGACCCTAAATTTTACTATGTATACCTATGCGAAATAGAGTGTTCTGAGATGCTTAAAATGAAGAAATAAGCGTTCTAAAATGCTTTAAAAATTCAAAGACATCTTTCAATGGTTAACTAACGCAAGGCGCAATATCAAACCTTAATATTGACCCATTAATATTTAAATTGGACCAGGTATTATATTACAGGGTAATAGTGTACCTTACCACAGGAAATAATTATAGGTCAATTAGGGGGTACACTATGTATATTTTAAATAGTGCATTAAAACAAGGAAATACGAAGACACTTTTCTATGTTAACTAACGGCACGGTATCGGACCTTAATATTGACCTATAATTTTTAAATTGGACCACGTATTATATTACAGGATTATAGTGTACCCTACCACAGGAAATAATTATAGGTCAATTAGGGGGTACACAGAGTGACCCTAAAGTTTACTATGTATGCCTATGCGAAATAAAGTGTTCTGAGAAGCTTAAAATGAAGAAATAAGCGTTCTAAAATGCTTTAAAAATTCAAAGACATCTTTCAATGGTTAACTAACGCAAGGCGCGATATCAGACCTTAATATAGAACCATAATATTTCAATTGGACCAGGTATTATATTACAGGGTAATAGTGCACCCTACAACAGGAAATAATTATAGGTCAATTAGGGGGTACACTATGTATATTTTAAATAGTGCATTAAAACAAGAAAATACGAAGACACTTTTCTATGTTAACTAACGGCACGGTATCGGACCTTAATATTGACCTATAATTTTTAAATTGAACCACGTATTATATTACAGGGTTATAGTGTACCCTACCACAGGAAATAATTATAGGTCAATTAGGGGGTACACAGAGTGATCCTAAAGTTTACTATGTATGCCTATGCGAAATAGAGTGTTCTGAGAAGCTTAAAATGAAGAAATAAGCGTTCTAAAATGCTTTAAAAATTCAAAGACATCTTTCAATGGTTAACTAACGCAAGGCGCAATATCAGACCTTAATATTGACCAATAATATTTAAATTGGACCAGGTATTATATTGCAGGGTTATAGTGTATCCTACCACAGGAAATAATTATAGGTCAATTGGGGGTGCACAGCGTGACCCTAAAGTTTACTATGTATGCCTATGCGAAATAGAGTGTTCTGAGAAGCTTAAAATGAAGAAATAAGCGTTCTAAAATGTTTTAAAAATTCAAAGACATCTTTCAATGGTTAACTAACGCAAGGCGCAATATCAGACCTTAATATTGACCTATAATTTTTAAATTGGACCACGTATTATATTACAGGGTTATAGTGTACCCTACCACAGGAAATAATTATAGGTCAATTAGGGGGTACACAGCGTGACACTAAAGTTTACTATGTATGCCTATGCGAAATAAAGAGTTCTGAGAAGCTTAAAATGAGGAAATAAGCGTTCTAAAATGCTTTAAAAATTCAAAGACATTTTTCTATGTTAACTAACGGTACGGTATCGGACCTTAATATTGACCTATAATTTTTAAATTGGACCACGTATTATATTACAGGGTAATATTGTTCCCTACCACGGGAAATAATTATAGGTCACTTAGGGGGTACACAGCGTGACCCTAAAGTTTACTATGTATGCGTATGCGAAATAAAGTGTTCTGAGAAGCTTAAAATGAAGAAATAAGCGTTCTAAAATGCTTTAAAAATTCAAAGACATCTTTCAATGGTTAACTAACGCAAGGCGCAATATCAAACCTTAATATTGACCCCTAATATTTAAATTGAACCAGGTATTGTATTACAGGGTAATAGTGTACCCTACCACAGGAAATAATTATAGGTCAATTAGGGGGTACACTATGTATATTTTAAATAGTGCATTAAAACAAGGAAATACGAAGACACTTTTCTATGTTAACTAACGGCACGGTATCGGACCTTAATATTGACCTATAATTTTTAAATTGTACCACGTATTGTATTACAGGGTAATAGTGAACCTTACCACATGAAATAATTATAGGTCAATTAGGTGGTACACAGCGTGACCCTAAAGTTTACTATGTATGCCTATGCGAAATAGAGTGTTCTGAGAAGCTTAAAATGAAGAAATAAGCGTTCTAAAATGCTTTAAAAATTCAAAGACATCTTTCAATGGTTAACTAACGCAAGGCGCGATATCAGACCTTAATATAGAACCATAATATTTCAATTGGACCAGGTATTATATTACAGGGTAATAGTGTACCCTACAACAGGAAATAATTATAGGTCAATTAGGGGGTACACTATGTATATTTTAAATAGTGCATTAAAACAAGAAAATACGAAGACACTTTTCTATGTTAACTAACGGCACGGTATCGGACCTTAATATTGACCTATAATTTTTAAATTGAACCACGTATTATATTACAGGGTTATAGTGTACCCTACCACAGGAAATAATTATAGGTCAATTAGGGGTACACAGAGTGATCCTAAAGTTTACTATGTATGCCTATGCGAAATAGAGTGTTCTGAGAAGCTTAAAATGAAGAAATAAGCGTTCTAAAATGCTTTAAAAATTCAAAGACATCTTTCAATGGTTAACTAACGCAAGGCGCAATATCAGACCTTAATATTGACCCATAATATTTAAATTGGACCAGGTATTATATTGCAGGGTTATAGTGTATCCTACCACAGGAAATAATTATAGGTCAATTGGGGGTGCACAGCGTGACCCTAAAGTTTACTATGTATGCCTATGCGAAATAGAGTGTTCTGAGAAGCTTAAAATGAAGAAATAAGCGTTCTAAAATGTTTTAAAAATTCAAAGACATCTTTCAATGGTTAACTAACGCAAGGCGCAATATCAGACCTTAATATTGACCTATAATTTTTAAATTGGACCACGTATTATATTACAGGGTTATAGTGTACCCTACCACAGGAAATAATTATAGGTCAATTAGGGGGTACACAGCGTGACACTAAAGTTTACTATGTATGCCTATGCGAAATAAAGAGTTCTGAGAAGCTTAAAATGAGGAAATAAGCGTTCTAAAATGCTTTAAAAATTCAAAGACATTTTTCTATGTTAACTAACGGTACGGTATCGGACCTTAATATTGACCTATAATTTTTAAATTGGACCACGTATTATATTACAGGGTAATATTGTTCCCTACCACGGGAAATAATTATAGGTCACTTAGGGGGTACACAGCGTGACCCTAAAGTTTACTATGTATGCGTATGCGAAATAAAGTGTTCTGAGAAGCTTAAAATGAAGAAATAAGCGTTCTAAAATGCTTTAAAAATTCAAAGACATCTTTCAATGGTTAACTAACGCAAGGCGCAATATCAGACCTTAATATTGACCCATAATATTTAAATTGGACCAGGTATTATATTACAGGGTAATAGTGTACCCTACCACAGGAAATAATTAGAGGTCAATTAGGGGGTACACTATGTATATTTTAAATAGTGCATTAAAACAAGGAAATTCGAAGACACTTTTCTATGTTAACTAACGGCACGGTATCGGACCTTAATATTGACCTATAATTTTTAAATTGGACCACGTATTATATTACAGGGTAATAGTGTACCCTACCAAAGGAAATAATTATAGGTCAATTAGGGGGTACACAGCGTGACCCTAAAGTTTACTATGTATGCCTAAGCGAAATAAAGTGTTCTGAGAAGCTTAAAATGAGGAAATAAGCGTTCTAAAATGCTTTAAAAATTCAAAGACATTTTTCTATGTTAACTAACGGCACGGTATCGGACCTTAATATTGACCTATAATTTTTAAATTGGACCACGTATTATATTACAGGGTAATAGTGTACCCTACCACAGGAAATAATTATAGGTCATTTAGGGGGTACACAGCGTGACCCTAAATTTTACTATGTATACCTATGCGAAATAGAGTGTTCTGAGATGCTTAAAATGAAGAAATAAGCGTTCTAAAATGCTTTAAAAATTCAAAGACATCTTTCAATGGTTAACTAACGCAAGGCGCAATATCAGACCTTAATATAGACCCATAATATTTAAATTGGACCAGGTATTATATTACAGGGTAATAGTGTACCTTACCACAGAAAATAATTATAGGTCAATTAGGGGGTACACTATGTATATTTTAAATAGTGCATTAAAACAAGGAAATACGAAGACACTTTTCTATGTTAACTAACGGCACGGTATCGGACCTTAATATTGACCTATAATTTTTAAATTGGACCACGTATTATATTACAGGGTTATAGTGTACCCTACCACAGGAAATAATTATAGGTCAATTAGGGGGTACACAGAGTGCCCTAAAGTTTACTATGTATGCCTATGCGAAATAAAGTGTTCTGAGAAGCTTAAAATGAGGAAATAAGCGTTCTAAAATGCTTTAAAAATTCAAAGACATTTTTCTATGTTAACTAACGGCACGGTATCGGACCTTAATATTGACCTATAATTTTTAAATTGGACCACCTATTATATTACAGGGTAATAGTGTACCCTACCACAGGAAATAATTATAGGTCATTTAGGGGTTACACTATGTATATTTTAAATAGTGCATTAAAACAAGGAAATACGAAGACACTTTTCAATGTTAACTAACGGCACGGTATCGGACCTTAATATTGACCTATAATTTTTAAATTGTACCACGTATTATATTACAGGGTAATAGTGTACCTTACAACAGGAAATAATTATAGGTCAATTAGGTGGTACACAGCGTCACCCTAAAGTTTACTATGTATGCCTATGCGAAATAGAGTGTTCTGAGAAGCTTAAAATGAAGAAATAAGCGTTCTAAAATGCTTTAAAAATTCAAAGACATCTTTCAATGGTTAACTAACGCAAGGCGCGATATCAGACCTTAATATGGAACCATAATATTTCAATTGGACCAGGTATTATATTACAGGGTAATAGTGTACCCTACAACAGGAAATAATTATAGGTCAATTAGGGGGTACACTATGTATATTTTAAATAGTGCATTAAAACAAGAAAATACGAAGACACTTTTCTATGTTAACTAACGGCACGGTATCGGAACTTAATATTGACCTATAATTTTTAAATTGGACCACGTATTATATTACAGGGTTATAGTGTACCCTACCACAGGAAATAATTATAGGTCAATTAGGGGGTACACAGAGTGACCCTAAAGTTTACTATGTATGCCTATGCGAAATAAAGTGTTCTGAGAAGCTTAAAATGAGGAAATAAGCGTTCTAAAATGCTTTAAAAATTCAAAGACATTTTTCTATGTTAACTAACGGCACGGTATCGGACCTTAATATTGACCTATAATTTTTAAATTGGAACACGTATTATATTACAGGGTAATAGTGTACCCTACCACAGGAAATAATTATAGGTCATTTAGGGGGTACACAGCGTGACCCTAAATTTTACTATGTATGCCTATGCGAAATAGAGTGTTCTGAGATGCTAAAAATGAAGAAATAAGCGTTCTAAAATGCTTTAAAAATTCAAAGACATCTTTCAATGGTTAACTAACGCAATTCGCAATATCAGACCTTAATATTGACCCATAATATTTAAATTGGACCAGGTATTATATTACAGGGTAATAGTGTACCCTACCACAGGAAATAATTATAGGTCAATTAGGGGGTACACTATGTATATTTTAAATAGTGCATGAAAACAAGGAAATACGAAGACACTTTTCTATGTTAACTAACGGCACGGTATCGGACTTTAATATTGACCTATAATTTTTAAATTGGACCACGTATTATATTACAGGGTTATAGTGTACCCTACCACAGGAAATAATTATAGGTCAATTAGGGGGTACGCAGAGTGACCCTAAAGTTTACTATGTATGCCTTTGCGAAATAAAGTGTTCTGAGAAGCTTAAAATGAGGAAATAAGCGTTCTAAAATGCTTTAAAAATTCAAAGACATTTTTCTATGTTAACTAACGGCACGGTATCGGACCTTAATATTGACCTATAATTTTTAAATTGGACCACCTATTATATTACAGGGTAATAGTGTACCCTACCACAGGAAATAATTATAGGTCAATTAGGGGGTACACAGCGTGACCCTAAAGTTTACTATGCATGCCTATGCGAAATAAAGTGTTCTGAGAAGCTTAAAATGAAGAAATAAGCGTTCTAAAATGCTTTAAAAATTCAAAGACATCTTTCAATGGTTAACTAACGCAAGGCGCAATATCAAACCTTAATATTGACCCTTAATATTTAAATTGAACCAGGTAATGTATTACAGGGTAATAGTGTACCCTACCACAGGAAATAATTATAGGTCAATTAGGGGGTACACTATGTATATTTTAAATAGTGCATTAAAACAAGAAAATACGAAGACACTTTTCTATGTTAACTAACGGCACGGTATCGGACCTTAATATTGACCTATAATTTTTAAATTGGACCACGTATTATATTACAGGGTTATAGTGTACCCTACCACAGGAAATAATTATAGGTCAATTAGGGGGTACACAGAGTGACCCTAAAGTTTACTATGTATGCCTATGCGAAATAAAGTGTTCTGAGAAGCTTAAAATGAGGAAATAAGCGTTCTAAAATGCTTTAAATATTCAAAGACATTTTTCTATGTTAACTAACGGCACGGTATCGGACCTTAATATTGACCTATAATTTTTAAATTGGACCACCTATTATATTACAGGATAATAGTGTACCCTACCACAGGAAATAATTATAGGTCATTTAGGGGGTACACTATGTATATTTTAAATAGTGCATTAAAACAAGGAAATACGAAGACACTTTTCTATGTTAACTAACGACACGGTATCGGACCTTAATATTGACCTATAATTTTTAAATTGTACCACGTATTATATTACAGGGTAATAATGTACCTTTCCACATGAAATAATTATAGGTCAATTAGGTGGTACACAGCGTGACCCTAAAGTTTACTATGTATGCCTATGCGAAATAGAGTGTTCTGAGAAGCTTAAAATGAAGAAATAAGCGTTCTAAAATGCTTTAAAAATTCAAAGACATCTTTCAATGGTTAACTAACGCAAGGCGCGATATCAGACCTTAATATAGAACCATAATATTTCAATTGGACCAGGTATTATATTACAGGGTAATAGTGTACCCTACTACAGGAAATAATTATAGGTCAATTAGGGGGTACACTATGTATATTTTAAATAGTGCATTAAAACAAGAAAATACGAAGACACTTTTCTATGTTAACTAACGGCACGGTATCGGACCTTAATATTGACCCATAATATTTAAATTGGACCAGGTATTATATTACAGGGTAATAGTGTATCCTACCACAGGAAATAATTATAGGTCAATTGGGGGTGCACAGCGTGACCCTAAAGTTTACTATGTATGCCTATGCGAAATAGAGTGTTCTGAGAAGCTTAAAATGAAGAAATAAGCGTTCTAAAATGTTTTAAAAATTCAAAGACATCTTTCAATGGTTAACTAACGCCAGGCGCAATATCAGACCTTAATATTGACCTATAATTTTTAAATTGGACCACGTATTATATTACGGGGTTATAGTGTACCCTACCACAGGAAATAATTTTAGGTCAATTAGGGGGTACACAGCGTGACACTAAAGTTTACTATGTATGCCTATGCGAAATAAAGAGTTCTGAGAAGCTTAAAATGAGGAAATAAGCGTTCTAAAATGCTTTAAAAATTCAAAGACATTTTTTTATGTTAACTAACGGTACGGTATCGGACCTTAATATTGACCTATAATTTTTAAATTGGACCACGTATTATATTACAGGGTAATATTGTTCCCTACCACGGGAAATAATTATAGGTCACTTAGGGGGTTCACAGCGTGACCCTAAAGTTTACTATGTATGCCTACGCGAAATAAAGTGTTCTGAGAAGCTTAAAATGAAGAAATATGCGTTCTAAAATGCTTTTAAAATTCAAAGACATCTTTCAATGGTTAACTAACGCCAGGCGCAATATCAGACCTTAATATTGACCTATAATTTTTAAATTGGACCACGTATTATATTACGGGGTTATAGTGTACCCTACCACAGGAAATAATTTTAGGTCAATTAGGGGGTACACAGCGTGACACTAAAGTTTACTATGTATGCCTATGCGAAATAAAGAGTTCTGAGAAGCTTAAAATGAGGAAATAAGCGTTCTAAAATGCTTTAAAAATTCAAAGACATTTTTTTATGTTAACTAACGGTACGGTATCGGACCTTAATATTGACCTATAATTTTTAAATTGGACCACGTATTATATTACAGGGTAATATTGTTCCCTACCACGGGAAATAATTATAGGTCACTTAGGGGGTTCACAGCGTGACCCTAAAGTTTACTATGTATGCCTACGCGAAATAAAGTGTTCTGAGAAGCTTAAAATGAAGAAATATGCGTTCTAAAATGCTTTTAAAATTCAAAGACATCTTTCAATGGTTAACTAGCGCAAGGCGCAATATCAGACCTTAATATTGACCCATAATATTTCAATTGGACCAGGTATTATATTACAGGGTAATAGTGTACCCTACAACAGGAAATAATTATAGGTCAATTAGGGGGTACACTATGTATATTTTAAATAGTGCATTAAAACAAGAAAATACGAAGACACTTTTCTATGTTAACTAACGGCACGGTATCGGACCTTAATATTGACCTATAATTTTTAAATTGAACCACGTATTATATTACAGGGTTATAGTGTACCCTACCACAGGAAATAATTATAGGTCAATTAGGGGGTACACAGAGTGATCCTAAAGTTTACTATGTATGCCTATGCGAAATAGAGTGTTCTGAGAAGCTTAAAATGAAGAAATAAGCGTTCTAAAATGTTTTAAAAATTCAAAGACATCTTTCAATGGTTAACTAACGCAAGGCGCAATATCAGACCTTAATATTGACCTATAATTTTTAAATTGGACCACGTATTATATTACAGGGTTATAGTGTACCCTACCACAGGAAATAATTATAGGTCAATTAGGGGGTACACAGCGTGACACTAAAGTTTACTATGTATGCCTATGCGAAATAAAGAGTTCTGAGAAGCTTAAAATGAGGAAATAAGCGTTCTAAAATGCTTTAAAAATTCAAAGACATTTTTCTATGTTAACTAACGGTACGGTATCGGACCTTAATATTGACCTATAATTTTTAAATTGGACCACGTATTATATTACAGGGTAATATTGTTCCCTACCACGGGAAATAATTATAGGTCACTTAGGGGGTACACAGCGTGACCCTAAAGTTTACTATGTATGCGTATGCGAAATAAAGTGTTCTGAGAAGCTTAAAATGAAGAAATAAGCGTTCTAAAATGCTTTAAAAATTCAAAGACATCTTTCAATGGTTAACTAACGCAAGGCGCAATATCAAACCTTAATATTGACCCCTAATATTTAAATTGAACCAGGTATTGTATTACAGGGTAATAGTGTACCCTACCACAGGAAATAATTATAGGTCAATTAGGGGGTACACTATGTATATTTTAAATAGTGCATTAAAACAAGGAAATACGAAGACACTTTTCTATGTTAACTAACGGCACGGTATCGGACCTTAATATTGACCTATAATTTTTAAATTGTACCACGTATTATATTACAGGGTAATAATGTACCTTACCACATGAAATAATTATAGGTCAATTAGGTGGTACACAGCGTGACCCTAAAGTTTACTATGTATGCCTATGCGAAATAGAGTGTTCTGAGAAGCTTAAAATGAAGAAATAAGCGTTCTAAAATGCTTTAAAAATTCAAAGACATCTTTCAATGGTTAACTAACGCAAGGCGCGATATCAGACCTTAATATAGAACCATAATATTTCAATTGGACCAGGTATTATATTACAGGGTAATAGTGTACCCTACTACAGGAAATAATTATAGGTCAATTAGGGGGTACACTATGTATATTTTAAATAGTGCATTAAAACAAGAAAATACGAAGACACTTTTCTATGTTAACTAACGGCACGGTATCGGACCTTAATATTGACCCATAATATTTAAATTGGACCAGGTATTATATTACAGGGTAATAGTGTATCCTACCACAGGAAATAATTATAGGTCAATTGGGGGTGCACAGCGTGACCCTAAAGTTTACTATGTATGCCTATGCGAAATAGAGTGTTCTGAGAAGCTTAAAATGAAGAAATAAGCGTTCTAAAATGTTTTAAAAATTCAAAGACATCTTTCAATGGTTAACTAACGCCAGGCGCAATATCAGACCTTAATATTGACCTATAATTTTTAAATTGGACCACGTATTATATTACGGGGTTATAGTGTACCCTACCACAGGAAATAATTTTAGGTCAATTAGGGGGTACACAGCGTGACACTAAAGTTTACTATGTATGCCTATGCGAAATAAAGAGTTCTGAGAAGCTTAAAATGAGGAAATAAGCGTTCTAAAATGCTTTAAAAATTCAAAGACATTTTTTTATGTTAACTAACGGTACGGTATCGGACCTTAATATTGACCTATAATTTTTAAATTGGACCACGTATTATATTACAGGGTAATATTGTTCCCTACCACGGGAAATAATTATAGGTCACTTAGGGGGTTCACAGCGTGACCCTAAAGTTTACTATGTATGCCTACGCGAAATAAAGTGTTCTGAGAAGCTTAAAATGAAGAAATATGCGTTCTAAAATGCTTTTAAAATTCAAAGACATCTTTCAATGGTTAACTAGCGCAAGGCGCAATATCAGACCTTAATATTGACCCATAATATTTCAATTGGACCAGGTATTATATTACAGGGTAATAGTGTACCCTACAACAGGAAATAATTATAGGTCAATTAGGGGGTACACTATGTATATTTTAAATAGTGCATTAAAACAAGAAAATACGAAGACACTTTTCTATGTTAACTAACGGCACGGTATCGGACCTTAATATTGACCTATAATTTTTAAATTGAACCACGTATTATATTACAGGGTTATAGTGTACCCTACCACAGGAAATAATTATAGGTCAATTAGGGGGTACACAGAGTGATCCTAAAGTTTACTATGTATGCCTATGCGAAATAGAGTGTTCTGAGAAGCTTAAAATGAAGAAATAAGCGTTCTAAAATGTTTTAAAAATTCAAAGACATCTTTCAATGGTTAACTAACGCAAGGCGCAATATCAGACCTTAATATTGACCTATAATTTTTAAATTGGACCACGTATTATATTACAGGGTTATAGTGTACCCTACCACAGGAAATAATTATAGGTCAATTAGGGGGTACACAGCGTGACACTAAAGTTTACTATGTATGCCTATGCGAAATAAAGAGTTCTGAGAAGCTTAAAATGAGGAAATAAGCGTTCTAAAATGCTTTAAAAATTCAAAGACATTTTTCTATGCTAACTAACGGTACGGTATCGGACCTTAATATTGACCTATAATTTTTAAATTGGACCACGTATTATATTACAGGGTAATATTGTTCCCTACCACGGGAAATAATTATAGGTCACTTAGGGGGTACACAGCGTGACCCTAAAGTTTACTATGTATGCGTATGCGAAATAAAGTGTTCTGAGAAGCTTAAAATGAAGAAATAAGCGTTCTAAAATGCTTTAAAAATTCAAAGACATCTTTCAATGGTTAACTAACGCAAGGCGCAATATCAAACCTTAATATTGACCCCTAATATTTAAATTGAACCAGGTATTGTATTACAGGGTAATAGTGTACCCTACCACAGGAAATAATTATAGGTCAATTAGGGGGTACACTATGTATATTTTAAATAGTGCATTAAAACAAGGAAATACGAAGACACTTTTCTATGTTAACTAACGGCACGGTATCGGACCTTAATATTGACCTATAATTTTTAAATTGTACCACGTATTATATTACAGGGTAATAATGTACCTTACCACATGAAATAATTATAGGTCAATTAGGTGGTACACAGCGTGACCCTAAAGTTTACTATGTATGCCTATGCGAAATAGAGTGTTCTGAGAAGCTTAAAATGAAGAAATAAGCGTTCTAAAATGCTTTAAAAATTCAAAGACATCTTTCAATGGTTAACTAACGCAAGGCGCGATATCAGACCTTAATATAGAACCATAATATTTCAATTGGACCAGGTATTATATTACAGGGTAATAGTGTACCCTACTACAGGAAATAATTATAGGTCAATTAGGGGGTACACTATGTATATTTTAAATAGTGCATTAAAACAAGAAAATACGAAGACACTTTTCTATGTTAACTAACGGCACGGTATCGGACCTTAATATTGACCTATAATTTTTAAATTGGACCACGTATTATATTACAGGGTTATAGTGTACCCTACCACAGGAAATAATTATAGGTCAATTAGGGGGTACACAGAGTGACCCTAAAGTTTACTATGTATGCCTATGCGAAATAAAGTGTTCTGAGAAGCTTAAAATGAGGAAATAAGCGTTCTAAAATGCTTTAAATATTCAAAGACATTTTTCTATGTTAACTAACGGCACGGTATCGGACCTTAATATTGACCTATAATTTTTAAATTGGACCACCTATTATATTACAGGATAATAGTGTACCCTACCACAGGAAATAATTATAGGTCATTTAGGGGGTACACTATGTATATTTTAAATAGTGCATTAAAACAAGGAAATACGAAGACACTTTTCTATGTTAACTAACGGCACGGTATCGGACCTTAATATTGACCTATAATTTTTAAATTGTACCACGTATTATATTACAGGGTAATAATGTACCTTACCACATGAAATAATTATAGGTCAATTAGGTGGTACACAGCGTGACCCTAAAGTTTACTATGTATGCCTATGCGAAATAGAGTGTTCTGAGAAGCTTAAAATGAAGAAATAAGCGTTCTAAAATGCTTTAAAAATTCAAAGACATCTTTCAATGGTTAACTAACGCAAGGCGCGATATCAGACCTTAATATAGAACCATAATATTTCAATTGGACCAGGTATTATATTACAGGGTAATAGTGTACCCTACTACAGGAAATAATTATAGGTCAATTAGGGGGTACACTATGTATATTTTAAATAGTGCATTAAAACAAGAAAATACGAAGACACTTTTCTATGTTAACTAACGGCACGGTATCGGACCTTAATATTGACCCATAATATTTAAATTGGACCAGGTATTATATTACAGGGTAATAGTGTATCCTACCACAGGAAATAATTATAGGTCAATTGGGGGTGCACAGCGTGACCCTAAAGTTTACTATGTATGCCTATGCGAAATAGAGTGTTCTGAGAAGCTTAAAATGAAGAAATAAGCGTTCTAAAATGTTTTAAAAATTCAAAGACATCTTTCAATGGTTAACTAACGCCAGGCGCAATATCAGACCTTAATATTGACCTATAATTTTTAAATTGTACCACGTATTATATTACGGGGTTATAGTGTACCCTACCACAGGAAATAATTTTAGGTCAATTAGGGGGTACACAGCGTGACACTAAAGTTTACTATGTATGCCTATGCAAAATAAAGAGTTCTGAGAAGCTTAAAATGAGGAAATAAGCGTTCTAAAATGCTTTAAAAATTCAAAGACATTTTTTTATGTTAACTAACGGTACGGTATCGGACCTTAATATTGACCTATAATTTTTAAATTGGACCACGTATTATATTACAGGGTAATATTGTTCCCTACCACGGGAAATAATTATAGGTCACTTAGGGGGTACACAGCGTGACCCTAAAGTTTACTATGTATGCCTACGCGAAATAAAGTGTTCTGAGAAGCTTAAAATGAAGAAATATGCGTTCTAAAATGCTTTTAAAATTCAAAGACATCTTTCAATGGTTAACTAGCGCAAGGCGCAATATCAGACCTTAATATTGACCCATAATATTTCAATTGGACCAGGTATTATATTACAGGGTAATAGTGTACCCTACAACAGGAAATAATTATAGGTCAATTAGGGGGTACACTATGTATATTTTAAATAGTGCATTAAAACAAGAAAATACGAAGACACTTTTCTATGTTAACTAACGGCACGGTATCGGACCTTAATATTGACCTATAATTTTTAAATTGAACCACGTATTATATTACAGGGTTATAGTGTACCCTACCACAGGAAATAATTATAGGTCAATTAGGGGGTACACAGAGTGATCCTAAAGTTTACTATGTATGCCTATGCGAAATAGAGTGTTCTGAGAAGCTTAAAATGAAGAAATAAGCGTTCTAAAATGCTTTAAAAATTCAAAGACATCTTTCAATGGTTAACTAACGCAAGGCGCAATATCAGACCTTAATATTGACCCATAATATTTAAATTGGACCAGGTATTATATTGCAGGGTTATAGTGTATCCTACCACAGGAAATAATTATAGGTCAATTGGGGGTGCACAGCGTGACCCTAAAGTTTACTATGTATGCCTATGCGAAATAGAGTGTTCTGAGAAGCTTAAAATGAAGAAATAAGCGTTCTAAAATGTTTTAAAAATTCAAAGACATCTTTCAATGGTTAACTAACGCAAGGCGCAATATCAGACCTTAATATTGACCTATAATTTTTAAATTGGACCACGTATTATATTACAGGGTTATAGTGTACCCTACCACAGGAAATAATTATAGGTCAATTAGGGGGTACACAGCGTGACACTAAAGTTTACTATGTATGCCTATGTGAAATAAAGAGTTCTGAGAAGCTTAAAATGAGGAAATAAGCGTTCTAAAATGCTTTAAAAATTCAAAGACATTTTTCTATGTTAACTAACGGTACGGTATCGGACCTTAATATTGACCTATAATTTTTAAATTGGACCACGTATTATATTACAGGGTAATATTGTTCCCTACCACGGGAAATAATTATAGGTCACTTAGGGGGTACACAGCGTGACCCTAAAGTTTACTATGTATGCGTATGCGAAATAAAGTGTTCTGAGAAGCTTAAAATGAAGAAATAAGCGTTCTAAAATGCTTTAAAAATTCAAAGACATCTTTCAATGGTTAACTAACGCAAGGCGCAATATCAAACCTTAATATTGACCCCTAATATTTAAATTGAACCAGGTATTGTATTACAGGGTAATAGTGTACCCTACCACAGGAAATAATTATAGGTCAATTAGGGGGTACACTATGTATATTTTAAATAGTGCATTAAAACAAGGAAATACGAAGACACTTTTCTATGTTAACTAACGGCATGGTATCGGACCTTAATATTGACCTATAATTTTTAAATTGGACCACGTATTATATTACAGGGTTATAGTGTACCCTACCACAGGAAATAATTATAGGTCAATTAGGGGGTACACAGAGTGACCCTAAAGTTTACTATGTATGCCTATGCGAAATAAAGTGTTCTGAGAAGCTTAAAATGAGGAAATAAGCGTTCTAAAATGCTTTAAAAATTCAAAGACATTTTTCTATGTTAACTAACGGCACGGTATCGGACCTTAATATTGACCTATAATTTTTAAATTGGACCACCTATTATATTACAGGGTAATAGTGTACCCTACCACAGGAAATAATTATAGGTCATTTAGGGGGTACACTATGTATATTTTAAATAGTGCATTAAAACAAGGAAATACGAAGACACTTTTCTATGTTAACTAACGGCACGGTATCGGACCTTAATATTGACCTATAATTTTTAAATTGTACCACGTATTATATTACAGGGTAATAATGTACCTTACCACATGAAATAATTATAGGTCAATTAGGTGGTACACAGCGTGACCCTAAAGTTTACTATGTATGCCTATGCGAAATAGAGTGTTCTGAGAAGCTTAAAATGAAGAAATAAGCGTTCTAAAATGCTTTAAAAATTCAAAGACATCTTTCAATGGTTAACTAACGCAAGGCGCGATATCAGACCTTAATATAGAACCATAATATTTCAATTGGACCAGGTATTATATTACAGGGTAATAGTGTACCCTACTACAGGAAATAATTATAGGTCAATTAGGGGGTACACTATGTATATTTTAAATAGTGCATTAAAACAAGAAAATACGAAGACACTTTTCTATGTTAACTAACGGCACGGTATCGGACCTTAATATTGACCCATAATATTTAAATTGGACCAGGTATTATATTACAGGGTAATATTGTTCCCTACCACGGGAAATAATTATAGGTCACTTAGGGGGTACACAGCGTGACCCTAAAGTTTACTATGTATGCCTACGCGAAATAAAGTGTTCTGAGAAGCTTAAAATGAAGAAATATGCGTTCTAAAATGCTTTTAAAATTCAAAGACATCTTTCAATGGTTAACTAGCGCAAGGCGCAATATCAGACCTTAATATTGACCCATAATATTTCAATTGGACCAGGTATTATATTACAGGGTAATAGTGTACCCTACAACAGGAAATAATTATAGGTCAATTAGGGGGTACACTATGTATATTTTAAATAGTGCATTAAAACAAGAAAATACGAAGACACTTTTCTATGTTAACTAACGGCACGGTATCGGACCTTAATATTGACCTATAATTTTTAAATTGAACCACGTATTATATTACAGGGTTATAGTGTACCCTACCACAGGAAATAATTATAGGTCAATTAGGGGGTACACAGAGTGATCCTAAAGTTTACTATGTATGCCTATGCGAAATAGAGTGTTCTGAGAAGCTTAAAATGAAGAAATAAGCGTTCTAAAATGCTTTAAAAATTCAAAGACATCTTTCAATGGTTAACTAACGCAAGGCGCAATATCAGACCTTAATATTGACCCATAATATTTAAATTGGACCAGGTATTATATTGCAGGGTTATAGTGTATCCTACCACAGGAAATAATTATAGGTCAATTGGGGGTGCACAGCGTGACCCTAAAGTTTACTATGTATGCCTATGCGAAATAGAGTGTTCTGAGAAGCTTAAAATGAAGAAATAAGCGTTCTAAAATGTTTTAAAAATTCAAAGACATCTTTCAATGGTTAACTAACGCAAGGCGCAATATCAGACCTTAATATTGACCTATAATTTTTAAATTGGACCACGTATTATATTACAGGGTTATAGTGTACCCTACCACAGGAAATAATTATAGGTCAATTAGGGGGTACACAGCGTGACACTAAAGTTTACTATGTATGCCTATGTGAAATAAAGAGTTCTGAGAAGCTTAAAATGAGGAAATAAGCGTTCTAAAATGCTTTAAAAATTCAAAGACATTTTTCTATGTTAACTAACGGTACGGTATCGGACCTTAATATTGACCTATAATTTTTAAATTGGACCACGTATTATATTACAGGGTAATATTGTTCCCTACCACGGGAAATAATTATAGGTCACTTAGGGGGTACACAGCGTGACCCTAAAGTTTACTATGTATGCGTATGCGAAATAAAGTGTTCTGAGAAGCTTAAAATGAAGAAATAAGCGTTCTAAAATGCTTTAAAAATTCAAAGACATCTGTCAATGGTTAACTAACGCAAGGCGCAATATCAAACCTTAATATTGACCCCTAATATTTAAATTGAACCAGGTATTGTATTACAGGGTAATAGTGTACCCTACCACAGGAAATAATTATAGGTCAATTAGGGGGTACACTATGTATATTTTAAATAGTGCATTAAAACAAGGAAATACGAAGACACTTTTCTATGTTAACTAACGGCATGGTATCGGACCTTAATATTGACCTATAATTTTTAAATTGGACCACGTATTATATTACAGGGTTATAGTGTACCCTACCACAGGAAATAATTATAGGTCAATTAGGGGGTACACAGAGTGACCCTAAAGTTTACTATGTATGCCTATGCGAAATAAAGTGTTCTGAGAAGCTTAAAATGAGGAAATAAGCGTTCTAAAATGCTTTAAAAATTCAAAGACATTTTTCTATGTTAACTAACGGCACGGTATCGGACCTTAATATTGACCTATAATTTTTAAATTGGACCACCTATTATATTACAGGGTAATAGTGTACCCTACCACAGGAAATAATTATAGGTCATTTAGGGGGTACACTATGTATATTTTAAATAGTGCATTAAAACAAGGAAATACGAAGACACTTTTCTATGTTAACTAACGGCACGGTATCGGACCTTAATATTGACCTATAATTTTTAAATTGTACCACGTATTGTATTACAGGGTAATAGTGAACCTTACCACATGAAATAATTATAGGTCAATTAGGTGGTACACAGCGTGACCCTAAAGTTTACTATGTATGCCTATGCGAAATAGAGTGTTCTGAGAAGCTTAAAATGAAGAAATAAGCGTTCTAAAATGCTTTAAAAATTCAAAGACATCTTTCAATGGTTAACTAACGCAAGGCGCGATATCAGACCTTAATATAGAACCATAATATTTCAATTGGACCAGGTATTATATTACAGGGTAATAGTGTACCCTACAACAGGAAATAATTATAGGTCAATTAGGGGGTACACTATGTATATTTTAAATAGTGCATTAAAACAAGAAAATACGAAGACACTTTTCTATGTTAACTAACGGCACGGTATCGGACCTTAATATTGACCTATAATTTTTAAATTGAACCACGTATTATATTACAGGGTTATAGTGTACCCTACCACAGGAAATAATTATAGGTCAATTAGGGGGTACACAGAGTGATCCTAAAGTTTACTATGTATGCCTATGCGAAATAGAGTGTTCTGAGAAGCTTAAAATGAAGAAATAAGCGTTCTAAAATGCTTTAAAAATTCAAAGACATCTTTCAATGGTTAACTAACGCAAGGCGCAATATCAGACCTTAATATTGACCCATAATATTTAAATTGAACCAGGTATTATATTGCAGGGTTATAGTGTATCCTACCACAGGAAATAATTATAGGTCAATTGGGGGTGCACAGCGTGACCCTAAAGTTTACTATGTATGCCTATGCGAAATAGAGTGTTCTGAGAAGCTTAAAATGAAGAAATAAGCGTTCTAAAATGTTTTAAAAATTCAAAGACATCTTTCAATGGTTAACTAACGCAAGGCGCAATATCAGACCTTAATATTGACCTATAATTTTTAAATTGGACCACGTATTATATTACAGGGTTATAGTGTACCCTACCACAGGAAATAATTATAGGTCAATTAGGGGGTACACAGCGTGACACTAAAGTTTACTATGTATGCCTATGCGAAATAAAGAGTTCTGAGAAGCTTAAAATGAGGAAATAAGCGTTCTAAAATGCTTTAAAAATTCAAAGACATTTTTCTATGTTAACTAACGGTACGGTATCGGACCTTAATATTGACCTATAATTTTTAAATTGTACCACGTATTGTATTACAGGGTAATAGTGAACCTTACCACATGAAATAATTATAGGTCAATTAGGTGGTACACAGCGTGACCCTAAAGTTTACTATGTATGCCTATGCGAAATAGAGTGTTCTGAGAAGCTTAAAATGAAGAAATAAGCGTTCTAAAATGCTTTAAAAATTCAAAGACATCTTTCAATGGTTAACTAACGCAAGGCGCGATATCAGACCTTAATATAGAACCATAATATTTCAATTGGACCAGGTATTATATTACAGGGTAATAGTGTACCCTACAACAGGAAATAATTATAGGTCAATTAGGGGGTACACTATGTATATTTTAAATAGTGCATTAAAACAAGAAAATACGAAGACACTTTTCTATGTTAACTAACGGCACGGTATCGGACCTTAATATTGACCTATAATTTTTAAATTGAACCACGTATTATATTACAGGGTTATAGTGTACCCTACCACAGGAAATAATTATAGGTCAATTAGGGGGTACACAGAGTGATCCTAAAGTTTACTATGTATGCCTATGCGAAATAGAGTGTTCTGAGAAGCTTAAAATGAAGAAATAAGCGTTCTAAAATGCTTTAAAAATTCAAAGACATCTTTCAATGGTTAACTAACGCAAGGCGCAATATCAGACCTTAATATTGACCCATAATATTTAAATTGAACCAGGTATTATATTGCAGGGTTATAGTGTATCCTACCACAGGAAATAATTATAGGTCAATTGGGGGTGCACAGCGTGACCCTAAAGTTTACTATGTATGCCTATGCGAAATAGAGTGTTCTGAGAAGCTTAAAATGAAGAAATAAGCGTTCTAAAATGTTTTAAAAATTCAAAGACATCTTTCAATGGTTAACTAACGCAAGGCGCAATATCAGACCTTAATATTGACCTATAATTTTTAAATTGGACCACGTATTATATTACAGGGTTATAGTGTACCCTACCACAGGAAATAATTATAGGTCAATTAGGGGGTACACAGCGTGACACTAAAGTTTACTATGTATGCCTATGCGAAATAAAGAGTTCTGAGAAGCTTAAAATGAGGAAATAAGCGTTCTAAAATGCTTTAAAAATTCAAAGACATTTTTCTATGTTAACTAACGGTACGGTATCGGACCTTAATATTGACCTATAATTTTTAAATTGGACCACGTATTATATTACAGGGTAATATTGTTCCCTACCACGGGAAATAATTATAGGTCACTTAGGGGGTACACAGCGTGACCCTAAAGTTTACTATGTATGCGTATGCGAAATAAAGTGTTCTGAGAAGCTTAAAATGAAGAAATAAGCGTTCTAAAATGCTTTAAAAATTCAAAGACATCTTTCAATGGTTAACTAACGCAAGGCGCAATATCAGACCTTAATATTGACCCATAATATTTAAATTGGACCAGGTATTATATTACAGGGTAATAGTGTACCCTACCACAGGAAATAATTAGAGGTCAATTAGGGGGTACACTATGTATATTTTAAATAGTGCATTAAAACAAGGAAATTCGAAGACACTTTTCTATGTTAACTAACGGCACGGTATCGGACCTTAATATTGACCTATAATTTTTAAATTGGACCACGTATTATATTACAGGGTAATAGTGTACCCTACCAAAGGAAATAATTATAGGTCAATTAGGGGGTACACAGCGTGACCCTAAAGTTTACTATGTATGCGTATGCGAAATAAAGTGTTCTGAGAAGCTTAAAATGAAGAAATAAGCGTTCTAAAATGCTTTAAAAATTCAAAGACATCTGTCAATGGTTAACTAACGCAAGGCGCAATATCAGACCTTAATATTGACCCATAATATTTAAATTGGACCAGGTATTATATTACAGGGTAATAGTGTACCCTACCACAGGAAATAATTAGAGGTCAATTAGGGGGTACACTATGTATATTTTAAATAGTGCATTAAAACAAGGAAATTCGAAGACACTTTTCTATGTTAACTAACGGCACGGTATCGGACCTTAATATTGACCTATAATTTTTAAATTGGACCACGTATTATATTACAGGGTAATAGTGTACCCTACCAAAGGAAATAATTATAGGTCAATTAGGGGGTACACAGCGTGACCCTAAAGTTTACTATGTATGCCTAAGCGAAATAAAGTGTTCTGAGAAGCTTAAAATGAGGAAATAAGCGTTCTAAAATGCTTTAAAAATTCAAAGACATTTTTCTATGTTAACTAACGGCACGGTATCGGACCTTAATATTGACCTATAATTTTAAAATTGGACCACGTATTATATTACAGGGTAATAGTGTACCCTACCACAGGAAATAATTATAGGTCATTTAGGGGGTACACAGCGTGACCCTAAATTTTACTATGTATACCTATGCGAAATAGAGTGTTCTGAGATGCTTAAAATGAAGAAATAAGCGTTCTAAAATGCTTTAAAAAATCAAAGACATCTTTCAATGGTTAACTAACGCAAGGCGCAATATCAGACCTTAATATAGACCCATAATATTTAAATTGGACCAGGTATTATATTACAGGGTAATAGTGTACCTTACCACAGAAAATAATTATAGGTCAATTAGGGGGTACACTATGTATATTTTAAATAGTGCATTAAAACAAGGAAATACGAAGACACTTTTCTATGTTAACTAACGGCACGGTATCGGACCTTAATATTGACCTATAATTTTTAAATTGGACCACGTATTATATTACAGGGTTATAGTGTACCCTACCACAGGAAATAATTATAGGTCAATTAGGGGGTACACAGAGTGACCCTAAAGTTTACTATGTATGCCTATGCGAAATAAAGTGTTCTGAGAAGCTTAAAATGAGGAAATAAGCGTTCTAAAATGCTTTAAAAATTCAAAGACATTTTTCTATGTTAACTAACGGCACGGTATCGGACCTTAATATTGACCTATAATTTTTAAATTGGACCACCTATTATATTACAGGGTAATAGTGTACCCTACCACAGGAAATAATTATAGGTCATTTAGGGGTTACACTATGTATATTTTAAATAGTGCATTAAAACAAGGAAATACGAAGACACTTTTCAATGTTAACTAACGGCACGGTATCGGACCTTAATATTGACCTATAATTTTTAAATTGTACCACGTATTATATTACAGGGTAATAGTGTACCTTACAACAGGAAATAATTATAGGTCAATTAGGTGGTACACAGCGTCACCCTAAAGTTTACTATGTATGCCTATGCGAAATAGAGTGTTCTGAGAAGCTTAAAATGAAGAAATAAGCGTTCTAAAATGCTTTAAAAATTCAAAGACATCTTTCAATGGTTAACTAACGCAAGGCGCGATATCAGACCTTAATATGGAACCATAATATTTCAATTGGACCAGGTATTATATTACAGGGTAATAGTGTACCCTACAACAGGAAATAATTATAGGTCAATTAGGGGGTACACTATGTATATTTTAAATAGTGCATTAAAACAAGAAAATACGAAGACACTTTTCTATGTTAACTAACGGCACGGTATCGGAACTTAATATTGACCTATAATTTTTAAATTGGACCACGTATTATATTACGGGGTTATAGTGTACCCTACCACAGGAAATAATTATAGGTCAATTAGGGGGTACACAGAGTGACCCTAAAGTTTACTATGTATGCCTATGCGAAATAAAGTGTTCTGAGAAGCTTAAAATGAGGAAATAAGCGTTCTAAAATGCT
The DNA here is from genome assembly GCF_982258835.1 of Parasteatoda tepidariorum. Lineage (NCBI taxonomy): Eukaryota > Metazoa > Arthropoda > Arachnida > Araneae > Theridiidae > Parasteatoda > Parasteatoda tepidariorum. The sequence continues at coordinate 96,645 of NW_028257384.1, read as the reverse complement.
TTAAAAATTCAAAGACATTTTTCTATGTTAACTAACGGCACGGTATCGGACCTTAATATTGACCTATAATTTTTAAATTGGACCACGTATTATATTACAGGGTAATAGTGTACCCTACCACAGGAAATAATTATAGGTCATTTAGGGGGTACACAGCGTGACCCTAAATTTTACTATGTATGCCTATGCGAAATAGAGTGTTCTGAGATGCTAAAAATGAAGAAATAAGCGTTCTAAAATGCTTTAAAAATTCAAAGACATCTTTCAATGGTTAACTAACGCAATTCGCAATATCAGACCTTAATATTGACCCATAATATTTAAATTGGACCAGGTATTATATTACAGGGTAATAGTGTACCCTACCACAGGAAATAATTATAGGTCAATTAGGGGGTACACTATGTATATTTTAAATAGTGCATTAAAACAAGAAAATACGAAGACACTTTTCTATGTTAACTAACGGCACGGTATCGGACTTTAATATTGACCTATAATTTTTAAATTGGACCACGTATTATATTACAGGGTTATAGTGTACCCTACCACAGGAAATAATTATAGGTCAATTAGGGGGTACGCAGAGTGACCCTAAAGTTTACTATGTATGCCTTTGCGAAATAAAGTGTTCTGAGAAGCTTTAAATGAGGAAATAAGCGTTCTAAAATGCTTTAAAAATTCAAAGACATTTTTCTATGTTAACTAACGGCACGGTATCGGACCTTAATATTGACCTATAATTTTTAAATTGGACCACCTATTATATTACAGGGTAATAGTGTACCCTACCACAGGAAATAATTATAGGTCAATTAGGGGGTACACAGCGTGACCCTAAAGTTTACTATGCATGCCTATGCGAAATAAAGTGTTCTGAGAAGCTTAAAATGAAGAAATAAGCGTTCTAAAATGCTTTAAAAATTCAAAGACATCTTTCAATGGTTAACTAACGCAAGGCGCAATATCAAACCTTAATATTGACCCTTAATATTTAAATTGAACCAGGTATTGTATTACAGGGTAATAGTGTACCCTACCACAGGAAATAATTATAGGTCAATTAGGGGGTACACTATGTATATTTTAAATAGTGCATTAAAACAAGGAAATACGAAGACATTTTTCAATCTTAACTAACGGCACGGTATCGGAACTTAATATTGACCTATAATTTTTAAATTGGACCACGTATTATATTACAGGGTAATAATGTACCCTACCAAAGGAAATAATTATAGGTCATTTAGGGGGTACACAGCGTGACCCTAAATTTTACTATGTATGCCTATGCGAAATAGAGTGTTCTGAGAAGCTTAAAATGAAGAAATAAGCTTTCTAAAATGCTTTAAAAATTCAAAGACATCTTTCAATGGTTAACTAACGCAAGGCGCAATATCAGACCTTAATATTGACCCATAATATTTAAATTGGACCAGGGTTTATATTACAGGGTAATAGTGTACCCTACCACAGGAAATAATTATAGGTCAATTAGGGGGTACACTATGTATATTTTAAATAGTGCATTAAAACTAGGAAATTCGAAGACACTTTTCTATGTTAACTAACGGCACGGTATCGGACCTTAATATTGACCTATATGTTTTAATTTGACCACGTATTATATTACAGGGTTATAGTGTACCCTAATACAGGAAATAATTATAGGTCAATTAGGGGGTACACAGCGTGACCCTAAAGTTTACTATGTATGCCTATGCGAAATAAAGTGTTCTGAGAAGCTTAAAATGAGGAAATAAGCGTTCTAAAATGCTTTAAAAATTCAAAGACATTTTTCTATGTTAACTAACGGCACGGTATCGGACCTTAATATTGACCTATAATTTTTAAATTGGACCACGTATTATATTACAGGGTAATAGTGTACCCTACCACAGGAAATAATTATAGGTCATTTAGGGGGTACACAGCGTGACCCTAAATTTTACTATGTATGCCTATGCGAAATAGAGTGTTCTGAGATGCTTAAAATGAAGAAATAAGCGTTCTAAAATGCTTTAAAAATTCAAAGACATCTTTCAATGGTTAACTAACGCAAGGCGCACTATCAGACCTTAATATTGACCCATAATATTTAAATTGGACCAGGTATTATATTACAGGGTAATAGTGTACCCTACCACAGGAAATAATTATAGGTCAATTTGGGGGTACACTATGTATATTTTAAATAGTGCATTAAAACAAGGAAATGCGAAGACACTTTTCTATGTTAACTAACGGCACGGTATCGGACCTTAATATTGACCTATAATTTTTAAATTGGACCACGTATTATATTACAGGGTTATAGTGTACCCTACCACAGGAAATAATTATAGGTCAATTAGGGGGTACACAGAGTGACCCTAAAGTTTTCTATGTATGCCTATGCGAAATAAAGTGTTCTGAGAAGCTTAAAATGAGGAAATAAGCGTTCTAAAATGCTTTAAATATTCAAAGACATTTTTCTATGTTAACTAACGGCACGGTATCGGACCTTAATATTGACCTATAATTTTTAAATTGGAACACCTATTATATTACAGGATAATAGTGTACCCTACCACAGGAAATAATTATAGGTCATTTAGGGGGTACACTATGTATATTTTAAATAGTGCATTAAAACAAGGAAATACGAAGACACTTTTCTATGTTAACTAACGGCACGGTATCGGACCTTAATATTGACCTATAATTTTTAAATTGTACCACGTATTATATTACAGGGTAATAATGTACCTTACCACATGAAATAATTATAGGTCAATTAGGTGGTACACAGCGTGACCCTAAAGTTTACTATGTATGCCTATGCGAAATAGAGTGTTCTGAGAAGCTTAAAATGAAGAAATAAGCGTTCTAAAATGCTTTAAAAATTCAAAGACATCTTTCAATGGTTAACTAAAGCAAGGCGCGATATCAGACCTTAATATAGAACCATAATATTTCAATTGGACCAGGTATTATATTACAGGGTAATAGTGTACCCTACTACAATAAATAATTATAGGTCAATTAGGGGGTACACTATGTATATTTTAAATAGTGCATTAAAACAAGAAAATACGAAGACACTTTTCTATGTTAACTAACGGCACGGTATCGGACCTTAATATTGACCTATAATTTTTAAATTGGACCACGTATTATATTACAGGGTTATAGTGTACCCTACCACAGGAAATAATTATAGGTCAATTAGGGGGTACACAGAGTGACCCTAAAGTTTACTATGTATGCCTATGCGAAATAAAGTGTTCTGAGAAGCTTAAAATGAGGAAATAAGCGTTCTAAAATGCTTTAAATATTCAAAGACATTTTTCTATGTTAACTAACGGCACGGTATCGGACCTTAATATTGACCTATAATTTTTAAATTGGACCACCTATTATATTACAGGATAATAGTGTACCCTACCACAGGAAATAATTATAGGTCATTTAGGGGGTACACTATGTATATTTTAAATAGTGCATTAAAACAAGGAAATACGAAGACACTTTTCTATGTTAACTAACGGCACGGTATCGGACCTTAATATTGACCTATAATTTTTGAATTGTACCACGTATTATATTACAGGGTAATAATGTACCTTACCACATGAAATAATTATAGGTCAATTAGGTGGTACACAGCGTGACCCTAAAGTTTACTATGTATGCCTATGCGAAATAGAGTGTTCTGAGAAGCTTAAAATGAAGAAATAAGCGTTCTAAAATGCTTTAAAAATTCAAAGACATCTTTCAATGGTTAACTAACGCAAGGCGCGATATCAGACCTTAATATAGAACCATAATATTTCAATTGGACCAGGTATTATATTACAGGGTAATAGTGTACCCTACTACAGGAAATAATTATAGGTCAATTAGGGGGTACACTATGTATATTTTAAATAGTGCATTAAAACAAGAAAATACGAAGACACTTTTCTATGTTAACTAACGGCACGGTATCGGACCTTAATATTGACCCATAATATTTAAATTGGACCAGGTATTATATTACAGGGTAATAGTGTATCCTACCACAGGAAATAATTATAGGTCAATTGGGGGTGCACAGCGTGACCCTAAAGTTTACTATGTATGCCTATGCGAAATAGAGTGTTCTGAGAAGCTTAAAATGAAGAAATAAGCGTTCTAAAATGTTTTAAAAATTCAAAGACATCTTTCAATGGTTAACTAACGCCAGGCGCAATATCAGACCTTAATATTGACCTATAATTTTTAAATTGGACCACGTATTATATTACGGGGTTATAGTGTACCCTACCACAGGAAATAATTTTAGGTCAATTAGGGGGTACACAGCGTGACACTAAAGTTTACTATGTATGCCTATGCGAAATAAAGAGTTCTGAGAAGCTTAAAATGAGGAAATAAGCGTTCTAAAATGCTTTAAAAATTCAAAGACATTTTTTTATGTTAACTAACGGTACGGTATCGGACCTTAATATTGACCTATAATTTTTAAATTGGACCACGTATTATATTACAGGGTAATATTGTTCCCTACCACGGGAAATAATTATAGGTCACTTAGGGGGTACACAGCGTGACCCTAAAGTTTACTATGTATGCCTACGCGAAATAAAGTGTTCTGAGAAGCTTAAAATGAAGAAATATGCGTTCTAAAATGCTTTTAAAATTCAAAGACATCTTTCAATGGTTAACTAGCGCAAGGCGCAATATCAGACCTTAATATTGACCCATAATATTTAAATTGGACCAGGTATTATATTACAGGGTAATAGTGTACCCTACCACAGGAAATAATTATAGGTCAATTAGGGGGTACACTATGTATATTTTAAACAGTGCATTAAAACAAGGAAATTCGAAGACACTTTTCTATGTTAACTAACGGCACGGTATCGGACCTTAATATTGACCTAAAATTTTTAAATTGAACCACCTATTATATTACAGGGTTATAGTGTACCCTACCACGTAAAATAATTATAGGTCAATTAGGGGGTACACAGCGTGACCCTAAAGTTTACTATGTATGCGTATGCGAAATAAAGTGTTCTGAGAAGCTTAAAATGAAGAAATAAGCGTTCTAAAATGCTTTAAAAATTCAAAGACATCTTTCAATGGTTAACTAACGCAAGACGCAATATCAGACCTTAATATTGACCCATAATATTTAAATTGGACCAGGTATTATATTACAGGGTAATAGTGTACCCTACCACAGGAAATAATTAGAGGTCAATTAGGGGGTACACTATGTATATTTTAAATAGTGCATTAAAACAAGGAAATTCGAAGACACTTTTCTATGTTAACTAACGGCACGGTATCGGACCTTAATATTGACCTATAATTTTTAAATTGGACCACGTATTATATTACAGGGTAATAGTGTACCCTACCACAGGAAATAATTATAGGTCATTTAGGGGGTACACAGCGTGACCCTAAATTTTACTATGTATACCTATGCGAAATAGAGTGTTCTGAGATGCTTAAAATGAAGAAATAAGCGTTCTAAAATGCTTTAAAAATTCAAAGACATCTTTCAATGGTTAACTAACGCAAGGCGCAATATCAGACCTTAATATAGACCCATAATATTTAAATTGGACCAGGTATTATATTACAGGGTAATAGTGTACCTTACCACAGAAAATAATTATAGGTCAATTAGGGGGTACACTATGTATATTTTAAATAGTGCATTAAAACAAGGAAATACGAAGACACTTTTCTATGTTAACTAACGGCACGGTATCGGACCTTAATATTGACCTATAATTTTTAAATTGGACCACGTAATATATTACAGGGTTATAGTGTACCCTACCACAGGAAATAAATATAGGTCAATTAGGGGGTACACAGAGTGACCCTAAAGTTTACTATGTATGCCTATGCGAAATAAAGTGTTCTGAGAAGCTTAAAATGAGGAAATAAGCGTTCTAAAATGCTTTAAAAATTCAAAGACATTTTTCTATGTTAACTAACGGCACGGTATCGGACCTTAATATTGACCTATAATTTTTAAATTGGACCACCTATTATATTACAGGGTAATAGTGTACCCTACCACAGGAAATAATTATAGGTCATTTAGGGGTTACACTATGTATATTTTAAATAGTGCATTAAAACAAGGAAATACGAAGACACTTTTCAATGTTAACTAACGGCACGGTATCGGACCTTAATATTGACCTATAATTTTTAAATTGTACCACGTATTATATTACAGGGTAATAGTGTACCTTACAACAGGAAATAATTATAGGTCAATTAGGTGGTACACAGCGTCACCCTAAAGTTTACTATGTATGCCTATGCGAAATAGAGTGTTCTGAGAAGCTTAAAATGAAGAAATAAGCGTTCTAAAATGCTTTAAAAATTCAAAGACATCTTTCAATGGTTAACTAACGCAAGGCGCGATATCAGACCTTAATATGGAACCATAATATTTCAATTGGAATAGGTATTATATTACAGGGTAATAGTGTACCCTACAACAGGAAATAATTATAGATCAATTAGGGGGTACACTATGTATATTTTAAATAGTGCATTAAAACAAGAAAATACGAAGACACTTTTCTATGTTAACTAACGGCACGGTATCGGACCTTAATATTGACCTATAATTTTTAAATTGGACCACGTATTATATTACAGGGTTATAGTGTACCCTACCACAGGAAATAATTATAGGTCAATTAGGGGGTACACAGAGTGACCCTAAAGTTTACTATGTATGCCTATGCGAAATAAAGTGTTCTGAGAAGCTTAAAATGAGGAAATAAGCGTTCTAAAATGCTTTAAAAATTCAAAGACATTTTTCTATGTTAACTAACGGCACGGTATCGGACCTTAATATTGACCTATAATTTTTAAATTGGACCACGTATTATATTACAGGGTAATAGTGTACCCTACCACAGGAAATAATTATAGGTCATTTAGGGGGTACACAGCGTGACCCTAAATTTTACTATGTATGCCTATGCGAAATAGAGTGTTCTGAGATGCTAAAAATGAAGAAATAAGCGTTCTAAAATGCTTTAAAAATTCAAAGACATCTTTCAATGGTTAACTAACGCAATTCGCAATATCAGACCTTAATATTGACCCATAATATTTAAATTGGACCAGGTATTATATTACAGGGTAATAGTGTACCCTACCACAGGAAATAATTATAGGTCAATTAGGGGGTACACTATGTATATTTTAAATAGTGCATTAAAACAAGGAAATACGAAGACACTTTTCTATGTTAACTAACGGCACGGTATCGGACTTTAATATTGACCTATAATTTTTAAATTGGACCACGTATTATATTACAGGGTTATAGTGTACCCTACCACAGGAAATAATTATAGGTCAATTAGGGGGTACACAGAGTGACCCTAAAGTTTACTATGTATGCCTTTGCGAAATAAAGTGTTCTGAGAAGCTTAAAATGAGGAAATAAGCGTTCTAAAATGCTTTAAAAATTCAAAGACATTTTTCTATGTTAACTAACGGCACGGTATCGGACCTTAATATTGACCTATAATTTTTAAATTGGACCACCTATTATATTACAGGGTAATAGTGTACCCTACCACAGGAAATAATTATAGGTCAATTAGGGGGTACACAGCGTGACCCTAAAGTTTACTATGCATGCCTATGCGAAATAAAGTGTTCTGAGAAGCTTAAAATGAGGAAATAAGCGTTCTAAAATGCTTTAAAAATTCAAAGACATTTTTCTATGTTAACTAACGGCACGGTATCAGACCTTAACATTGATCTATAATTTTTAAATTGGACCACGTATTATATTACAGGGTAATAGTGTACCCTACCACAGGAAATAATTATAGGTCATTTAGGGGGTACACAGCGTGCCCCTAAATTTTACTATGTATGCCTATGCGAAATAGAGTGTTCTGAGATGCTTAAAATGAAGAAATAAGCGTTCTAAAATGCTTTAAAAATTCAAAGACATCTTTCAATGGTTAACTAACGCAAGGCGCACTATCAGACCTTAATATTGACCCATAATATTTAAATTGGACCAGGTATTATATTACAGGGTAATAGTGTACCCTACCACAGGAAATAATTATAGGTCAATTAGGGGGTACACTATGTATATTTTAAATAGTGCATTAAAACAAGGAAATACGAAGACACTTTTCTATGTTACCTAACGGCACGGTATCGGACCTTAATATTGACCTATAATTTTTAAATTGGACCACGTATTATATTACAGGGTTATAGTGTACCCTACCACAATAAATAATTATAGGTCAATTAGGGGGTACGCAGAGTGACCCTAAAGTTTACTATGTATGCCTATGCGAAATAAAGTGTTCTGAGAAGCTTAAAATGAGGAAATAAGCGTTCTAAAATTCTTTAAAAATTCAAAGACATTTTTCTATGTTAACTAACGGCACGGTATCGGACCTTAATATTGACCTATAATTTTTAAATTGGACCACCGTTTATATTACAGGGAAATAGTGTACCCTACCACAGGAAATAAGTATAGGTCAATTAGGGGGTACACAGCGTGACCCTAAAATTTACTATGTATGCCTATGCGAAATAAAGTGTTCTGAGAAGCTTAAAATGAAGAAATAGGCGTTCTAAAATGCTTTAAAAATTCAAAGACATCTTTCAATGGTTAACTAACGCAAGGCGCAATATCAGACCTTAATATTGACCCATAATATTTAAATTGGACCAGGTATTATATTACAGGGTAATAGTGTACCCTACCACAGGAAATAATTATAGGTCAATTAGGGGGTACACTATGTATATTTTAAATAGTGCATTAAAACAAGGAAATACGAAGACACTTTTCTATGTTAACTAACGGCACGGTATCGGACCTTAATATTGACCTATAATTTTTAAATTGGACCACGTATTATATTACAGGGTTATAGTGTACCCTACCACAGGAAATAATTATAGGTCAATTAGGGGGTACACAGAGTGACCATAAAGTTTACTATGTATGCCTATGCGAAATAGAGTGTTCTGAGATGCTTAAAATGAAGAAATAAGCGTTCTAAAATGCTTTAAAAATTCAAAGACATCTTTCAATGGTTAACTAACGCAAGGCGCAATATCAGACCTTAATATTGACACATAATATTTAAATTGGACCAGGTATTATATTACAAGGTAATAGTGTACCCTACCACAGGAAATAATTATAGGTCAATTAGGGGGTACACTATGTATATTTTATATAGTGCATTAAAACAAGGAAATACGAAGACACTTTTCTATGTTAACTAACGGCACGGTATCGGACCTTAATATTGACCTATAATTTTTAAATTGGAATACGTATTATATTACAGGGTTATAGTGTACCCTACCACAGGAAATAATTATAGGTCAATTAGGGGGTACACAGAGTGACCCTAAAGTTTACTATGTATGGCTATGCGAAATAAAGTGTTCTGAGAAGCTTAAAATGAGGAAATAAGCGTTCTAAAATGCTTTTAAAATTCAAAGACATTTTTCTATGTTAACTAACGGCACGGTATCGGACCTTAATATTGACCTATAATTTTTAAATTGGACCACCTATTATATTACAGGGTAATAGTGTACCCTACCACAGGAAATAATTATAGGTCATTTAGAGGGTACACTATGTATATTTTAAATAGTGCATTAAAACAAGGAAATACGAAGACACTTTTCTATGTTAACTGACGGCACGGTATCGGACCTTAATATTGACCTATAATTTTTAAATTGGACCACCTATTATATTACAGGGTAATAGTGTACCCTACCACAGGAAATAATTATAGGTCATTTAGGGGGTACACTATGAATATTTTAAATAGTGCATTAAAACAAGGAAATACGAAGACACTTTTCTATGTTAACTAACGGCACGGTATCAGACCTTAACATTGATCTATAATTTTTAAATTGGACCACGTATTATATTACAGGGTAATAGTGTACCTTACCACAGGAAATAATTATAGGTCATTTAGGGGGTACACAGCGTGCCCCTAAATTTTACTATGTATGCCTATGCGAAATAGAGTGTTCTGAGATGCTTAAAATGAAGAAATAAGCGTTCTAAAATGCTTTAAAAATTCAAAGACATCTTTCAATGGTTAACTAACGCAAGGCGCACTATCAGACCTTAATATTGACCCATAATATTTAAATTGGACCAGGTATTATATTACAGGGTAATAGTGTACCCTACCACAGGAAATAATTATAGGTCAATTAGGGGGTACACTATGTATATTTTAAATAGTGCATTAAAACAAGGAAATACGAAGACACTTTTCTATGTTACCTAACGGCACGGTATCGGACCTTAATATTGACCTATAATTTTTAAATTGGACCACGTATTATATTACAGGGTTATAGTGTACCCTACCACAATAAATAATTATAGGTCAATTAGGGGGTACGCAGAGTGACCCTAAAGTTTACTATGTATGCCTATGCGAAATAAAGTGTTCTGAGAAGCTTAAAATGAGGAAATAAGCGTTCTAAAATTCTTTAAAAATTCAAAGACATTTTTCTATGTTAACTAACGGCACGGTATCGGACCTTAATATTGACCTATAATTTTTAAATTGGACCACCGTTTATATTACAGGGAAAGAGTGTACCCTACCACAGGAAATAAGTATAGGTCAATTAGGGGGTACACAGCGTGACCCTAAAATTTACTATGTATGCCTATGCGAAATAAAGTGTTCTGAGAAGCTTAAAATGAAGAAATAGGCGTTCTAAAATGCTTTAAAAATTCAAAGACATCTTTCAATGGTTAACTAACGCAAGGCGCAATATCAGACCTTAATATTGACCCATAATATTTAAATTGGACCAGGTATTATATTACAGGGTAATAGTGTACCCTACCACAGGAAATAATTATAGGTCAATTAGGGGGTACACTATGTATATTTTAAATAGTGCATTAAAACAAGGAAATACGAAGACACTTTTCTATGTTAACTAACGGCACGGTATCGGACCTTAATATTGACCTATAATTTTTAAATTGGAATACGTATTATATTACAGGGTTATAGTGTACCCTACCACAGGAAATAATTATAGGTCAATTAGGGGGTACACAGAGTGACCCTAAAGTTTACTATGTATGGCTATGCGAAATAAAGTGTTCTGAGAAGCTTAAAATGAGGAAATAAGCGTTCTAAAATGCTTTTAAAATTCAAAGACATTTTTCTATGTTAACTAACGGCACGGTATCGGACCTTAATATTGACCTATAATTTTTAAATTGGACCACCTATTATATTACAGGGTAATAGTGTACCCTACCACAGGAAATAATTATAGGTCATTTAGAGGGTACACTATGTATATTTTAAATAGTGCATTAAAACAAGGAAATACGAAGACACTTTTCTATGTTAACTGACGGCACGGTATCGGACCTTAATATTGACCTATAATTTTTAAATTGGACCACCTATTATATTACAGGGTAATAGTGTACCCTACCACAGGAAATAATTATAGGTCATTTAGGGGATACACTATGAATATTTTAAATAGTGCATTAAAACAAGGAAATACGAAGACACTTTTCTATGTTAACTAACGGCACGGTATCAGACCTTAACATTGATCTATAATTTTTAAATTGGACCACGTATTATATTACAGGGTAATAGTGTACCCTACCACAGGAAATAATTATAGGTCATTTAGGGGGTACACAGCGTGCCCCTAAATTTTACTATGTATGCCTATGCGAAATAGAGTGTTCTGAGATGCTTAAAATGAAGAAATAAGCGTTCTAAAATGCTTTAAAAATTCAAAGACATCTTTCAATGGTTAACTAACGCAAGGCGCACTATCAGACCTTAATATTGACCCATAATATTTAAATTGGACCAGGTATTATATTACAGGGTAATAGTGTACCCTACCACAGGAAATAATTATAGGTCAATTAGGGGGTACACTATGTATATTTTAAATAGTGCATTAAAACAAGGAAATACGAAGACACTTTTCTATGTTACCTAACGGCACGGTATCGGACCTTAATATTGACCTATAATTTTTAAATTGGACCACGTATTATATTACAGGGTTATAGTGTACCCTACCACAATAAATAATTATAGGTCAATTAGGGGGTACGCAGAGTGACTCTAAAGTTTACTATGTATGCCTATGCGAAATAAAGTGTTCTGAGAAGCTTAAAATGAGGAAATAAGCGTTCTAAAATTCTTTAAAAATTCAAAGACATTTTTCTATGTTAACTAACGGCACGGTATCGGACCTTAATATTGACCTATAATTTTTAAATTGGACCACCGTTTATATTACAGGGAAATAGTGTACCCTACCACAGGAAATAAGTATAGGTCAATTAGGGGGTACACAGCGTGACCCTAAAATTTACTATGTATGCCTATGCGAAATAAAGTGTTCTGAGAAGCTTAAAATGAAGAAATAGGCGTTCTAAAATGCTTTAAAAATTCAAAGACATCTTTCAATGGTTAACTAACGCAAGGCGCAATATCAGACCTTAATATTGACCCATAATATTTAAATTGGACCAGGTATTATATTACAGGGTAATAGTGTACCCTACCACAGGAAATAATTATAGGTCAATTAGGGGGTACACTATGTATATTTTAAATAGTGCATTAAAACAAGGAAATACGAAGACACTTTTCTATGTTAACTAACGGCACGGTATCGGACCTTAATATTGACCTATAATTTTTAAATTGGACCACGTATTATATTACAGGGTTATAGTGTACCCTACCACAGGAAATAATTATAGGTCAATTAGGGGGTACACAGAGTGACCATAAAGTTTACTATGTATGCCTATGCGAAATAGAGTGTTCTGAGATGCTTAAAATGAAGAAATAAGCGTTCTAAAATGCTTTAAAAATTCAAAGACATCTTTCAATGGTTAACTAACGCAAGGCGCAATATCAGACCTTAATATTGACACATAATATTTAAATTGGACCAGGTATTATATTACAAGGTAATAGTGTACCCTACCACAGGAAATAATTATAGGTCAATTAGGGGGTACACTATGTATATTTTATATAGTGCATTAAAACAAGGAAATACGAAGACACTTTTCTATGTTAACTAACGGCACGGTATCGGACCTTAATATTGACCTATAATTTTTAAATTGGAATACGTATTATATTACAGGGTTATAGTGTACCCTACCACAGGAAATAATTATAGGTCAATTAGGGGGTACACAGAGTGACCCTAAAGTTTACTATGTATGGCTATGCGAAATAAAGTGTTCTGAGAAGCTTAAAATGAGGAAATAAGCGTTCTAAAATTCTTTAAAAATTCAAAGACATTTTTCTATGTTAACTAACGGCACGGTATCGGACCTTAATATTGACCTATAATTTTTAAATTGGACCACCGTTTATATTACAGGGAAATAGTGTACCCTACCACAGGAAATAAGTATAGGTCAATTAGGGGGTACACAGCGTGACCCTAAAATTTACTATGTATGCCTATGCGAAATAAAGTGTTCTGAGAAGCTTAAAATGAAGAAATAGGCGTTCTAAAATGCTTTAAAAATTCAAAGACATCTTTCAATGGTTAACTAACGCAAGGCGCAATATCAGACCTTAATATTGACCCATAATATTTAAATTGGACCAGGTATTATATTACAGGGTAATAGTGTACCCTACCACAGGAAATAATTATAGGTCAATTAGGGGGTACACTATGTATATTTTAAATAGTGCATTAAAACAAGGAAATACGAAGACACTTTTCTATGTTAACTAACGGCACGGTATCGGACCTTAATATTGACCTATAATTTTTAAATTGGACCACGTATTATATTACAGGGTTATAGTGTACCCTACCACAGGAAATAATTATAGGTCAATTAGGGGGTACACAGAGTGACCATAAAGTTTACTATGTATGCCTATGCGAAATAGAGTGTTCTGAGATGCTTAAAATGAAGAAATAAGCGTTCTAAAATGCTTTAAAAATTCAAAGACATCTTTCAATGGTTAACTAACGCAAGGCGCAATATCAGACCTTAATATTGACACATAATATTTAAATTGGACCAGGTATTATATTACAAGGTAATAGTGTACCCTACCACAGGAAATAATTATAGGTCAATTAGGGGGTACACTATGTATATTTTATATAGTGCATTAAAACAAGGAAATACGAAGACACTTTTCTATGTTAACTAACGGCACGGTATCGGACCTTAATATTGACCTATAATTTTTAAATTGGAATACGTATTATATTACAGGGTTATAGTGTACCCTACCACAGGAAATAATTATAGGTCAATTAGGGGGTACACAGAGTGACCCTAAAGTTTACTATGTATGGCTATGCGAAATAAAGTGTTCTGAGAAGCTTAAAATGAGGAAATAAGCGTTCTAAAATGCTTTTAAAATTCAAAGACATTTTTCTATGTTAACTAACGGCACGGTATCGGACCTTAATATTGACCTATAATTTTTAAATTGGACCACCTCTTATATTACAGGGTAATAGTGTACCCTACCACAGGAAATAATTATAGGTCATTTAGAGGGTACACTATGTATATTTTAAATAGTGCATTAAAACAAGGAAATACGAAGACACTTTTCTATGTTAACTGACGGCACGGTATCGGACCTTAATATTGACCTATAATTTTTAAATTGGACCACCTATTATATTACAGGGTAATAGTGTACCCTACCACAGGAAATAATTATAGGTCAATTAGGGGGTACACAGCGTGACCCTAAAGTTTACTATGCATGCCTATGCGAAATAAAGTGTTCTGAGAAGCTTAAAATGAAGAAATAAGCGTTCTAAAATGCTTTAAAAATTCAAAGACATCTTTCAATGGTTAACTAACGCAAGGCGCAATATCAAACCTTAATATTGACCCTTAATATTTAAATTGAACCAGGTATTGTATTACAGGGTAATAGTGTACCCTACCACAGGAAATAATTATAGGTCAATTAGGGGGTACACTATGTATATTTTAAATAGTGCATTAAAACAAGGAAATACGAAGACATTTTTCAATGTTAACTAACGGCACGGTATCGGAACTTAATATTGACCTATAATTTTTAAATTGGTCCACGTATTATATTACAGGGTAATAGTGTACCCTACCAAAGGAAATAATTATAGGTCATTTAGGGGGTACACAGCGTGACCCTAAATTTTACTATGTATGCCTATGCGAAATAGAGTGTTCTGAGAAGCTTAAAATGAAGAAATAAGCTTTCTAAAATGCTTTAAAAATTCAAATACATCTTTCAATGGTTAACTAACGCAAGGCGCAATATCAGACCTTAATATTGACCCATAATATTTAAATTGCACCAGGTATTATATTACAGGGTAATAGTGTACCCTACCAAAGGAAATAATTATAGGTCAATTAGGGGGTACACAGCGTGACCCTAAAGTTTACTAATGCCTATGCGAAATAAAGTGTTCTGAGAAGCTTAAAATGAGGAAATAAACGTTCTAAAATGCTTTAAAAATTCAAAGACATTTTTCTATGTTAACTAACGGCACGGTATCGGACCTTAATATTGACCTATAATTTTTAAATTGGACCACGTATTATATTACAGGGTAATAGTGTACCCTACCACAGGAAATAATTATAGGTCATTTAGGGGGTACACAGCGTGACCCTAAATTTTACTATGTATGCCTATGCGAAATAGAGTGTTCTGAGATGCTTAAAATAAAGAAATAAGCGTTCTAAAATGCTTTAAAAATTCAAAGACATCTTTCAATGGTTAACTAACGCAAGGCGCAATATCAGACCTTAATATTGACCCATAATATTTAAATTGGACCAGGTATTATATTACAGGGTAATAGTGTACCCTACCACAGGAAATAATTATAGGTCAATTAGGGGGTACACTATGTATATTTTAAATAGTGCATTAAAACAAGGAAATACGAAGACACTTTTCTATGTCACCTAACGGCACGGTATCGGACCTTAATATTGACCTATAATTTTTAAATTGGACCACGTATTATATTACAGGGTTATAGTGTACCCTACCACAATAAATAATTATAGGTCAATTAGGGGGTACGCAGAGTGACCCTAAAGTTTACTATGTATGCCTATGCGAAATAAAGTGTTCTGAGAAGCTTAAAATGAGGAAATAAGCGTTCTAAAATTCTTTAAAAATTCAAAGACATTTTTCTATGTTAACTAACGGCACGGTATCGGACCTTAATATTGACCTATAATTTTTAAATTGGACCACCGTTTATATTACAGGGAAATAGTGTACCCTACCACAGGAAATAAGTATAGGTCAATTAGGGGGTACACAGCGTGACCCTAAAATTTACTATGTATGCCTTTGCGAAATAAAGTGTTCTGAGAAGCTTAAAATGAAGAAATAGGCGTTCTAAAATGCTTTAAAAATTCAAAGACATCTTTCAATGGTTAACTAACGCAAGGCGCAATATCAGACCTTAATATTGACCCATAATATTTAAATTGGACCAGGTATTATATTACAAGGTAATAGTGTACCCTACCACAGGAAATAATTATAGGTCAATTAGGGTGTACACTATGTATATTTTATATAGTGCATTAAAACAAGGAAATACGAAGACACTTTTCTATGTTAACTAACGGCACGGTATCGGACCTTAATATTGACCTATAATTTTTAAATTGGAATACGTATTATATTACAGGGTTATAGTGTACCCTACCACAGGAAATAATTATAGGTCAATTAGGGGGTACACAGAGTGACCCTAAAGTTTACTATGTATGCCTATGCGAAATAAAGTGTTCTGAGAAGCTTAAAATGAGGAAATAAGCGTTCTAAAATGCTTTTAAAATTCAAAGACATTTTTCTATGTTAACTAACGGCACGGTATCGGACCTTAATATTGACCTATAATTTTTAAATTGGACCACCTATTATATTACAGGTTAATAGTGTACCCTACCACAGGAAATAATTATAGGTCATTTAGAGGGTACACTATGTATATTTTAAATAGTGCATTAAAACAAGGAAATACGAAGACACTTTTCTATGTTAACTAACGGCACGGTATCGGACCTTAATATTGACCTATAATTTTTAAATTGTACCACGTATTATATTACAGGGTAATAGTGTACCTTACCACAGGAAATAATTATAGGTCAATTAGGTGGTACACAGCGTGACCCTAAAGTTTACTATGTATGCCTATGCGAAATAAAGTTTTCTGAGAAGCTTAAAATGAGGAAATAAGCGTTCTAAAATGCTTTAAAAATTCAAAGACATTTTTCTATGTTAACTAACGGCACAGTATCGGACCTTAACATTGACCTATAATATTTAAATTGGACCAGGTATTATATTACAGGGTAATAGTGTACCCTACCAAAGGAAATAATTATAGGTCAATTAGGGGGTACACAGCGTGACCCTAAAGTTTACTATGTATGCCTATGCGAAATAAAGTGTTCTGAGAAGCTTAAAATGAGGAAATAAGCGTTCTAAAATGCTTTAAAAATTCAAAGACATCTTTCAATGGTTAACTAACGCAAGGCGCAATATCAGACCTTAATATTGACCCATAATATTTAAATTGGACCAGGTATTATATTACAGGGTAATAGTGTACCCTACCACATAAAATAATTATAGGTCAATTAGGGGGTACACTATGTATGATTTAAATAGTGCATTAAAACAAGGAAATACGAAGACACTTTTCTATGTTAACTAACGGCACGGTATCGGATCTTAATATTGGCTTATAATTTTTAAATTGGACCACCTATTATATTACAGGGTAACAGTGTACCCTACAACAGGAAATAATTATAGGTCAATTAGGGGGTACACTATGTATATTTTAAATAGTGCATTAAAACAAGAAAATACGAAGACACTTTTCTATGTTAACTAACGGCACGGTATCGGACCTTAATATTGACCTATAATTTTTAAATTGGACCACGTATTATATTACAGGGTTATAGTGTATCCTACTTCAGGAAATAATTATATGTCAATTGGGGGGTACACAGCGTGACCCTAAAGTTTACTATGTATGCCTATGCGAAATAAAGTGTTCTGAGAAGCTTAAAATGAGGAAATAAGCGTTCTAAAATGCTTTAAAAATTCAAAGACATTTTTCAATGTTAACTAACGGCACGGTATCGGACCTTAATATTGACCTATAATTTTTAAATTGGACCACGTATTATATTACAGGGTTATAGTGTACCCTACCACAGGAAATAATTATAGGTCAATTAGGGGGTACACAGAGTGACCTTAAAGTTTACTATGTATGCCTATGCGAAATAGAGTGTTCTGAGATGCTTAAAATGAAGAAATAAGCGTTCTAAAATGCTTTAAAAATTCAAAGACATCTTTCAATGGTTAACTAACGCAAGGCGCAATATCAGACCTTAATATTGACCCATAATATTTAAATTGGACCAGGTATTATATTACAGGGTAATAGTGAACCCTACCACAGGAAATAATTATAGGTCAATTAGGGGGTACACTATGTATATTTTAAATAGTGCATTAAAACAAGGAAATACGAAGACACTTTTCTATGTTAACTAACGGCACGGTATCGGACCTTAATATTGACCTATAATTTTTAAATTGGACCACTTATTATATTACAGGGTTATAGTGTACCCTACCACAGGAAATAATTATAGGTCAATTAGGGGGTACACAGAGTGACCATAAAGTTTACTATGTATGCCTATGCGAAATAGAGTGTTCTGAGATGCTTAAAATGAAGAAATAAGCGTTCTAAAATGCTTTAAAAATTCAAAGACATCTTTCAATGGTTAACTAACGTAAGGCGCAATATCAGACCTTAATATTGACACATAATATTTAAATTGGACCAGGTATTATATTACAAGGTAATAGTGTACCCTACCACAGGAAATAATTATAGGTCAATTAGGGGGTACACTATGTATATTTTAAATAGTGCATTAAAACAAGGAAATACGAAGACACTTTTCTATGTTAACTAACGGCACGGTATCGGACCTTAATATTGACCTATAATTTTTAAATTGGACCACGTATTATATTACAGGGTTATAGTGTACCCTACCACAGGAAATAATTATAGGTCATTTAGGGGGTACACTATGTATATTTTAAATAGTGCATTAAAACAAGGAAATACGAAGACACTTTTCTATGTTAACTAACGGCACGGTATCGGACCTTAATATTGACCTATAATTTTTAAATTGTACCACGTATTATATTACAGGATAATAGTGTACCTTACCACAGGAAATAATTATAGGTCAATTATGTGGTACACAGAGTGACCCTAAAGTTTACTATGTATGCCTATGCGAAATAAAGTGTTCTGAGAAGCTTAAAATGAGGAAATAAGCGTTCTAAAATGCTTTAAAAATTCAAAGACATTTTTCTATGTTAACTAACGGCACGGTATCGGACCTTAACATTGACCTATAATTTTTAAATTGGACCACGTATTAAACTACAGGGTAATAGTGTACCCTACCACAGGAAATAATTATAGGTCATTTAGGGGGTACACAGCGTGACCCTAAATTTTACTATGTATGCCTATGCGAAATAGAGTGTTCTGAGATGCTTAAAATGAAGAAATAAGCGTTCTAAAATGCTTTAAAAATTCAAAGACATCTTTCAATGGTTAACTAACGCAAGGCGCAATATCAGACCTTAATATTGACCCATAATATTTAAATTGGACCAGGTATTATATTACAGGGTAATAGTGTAGCCTACCAAAGGAAATAATTATAGGTCAATTAGGGGGTACACAGCGTGACCCTAAAGTTTACTATGTATGCCTATGCGAAATAAAGTGTTCTGAGAAGCTTAAAATGAGGAAATAAGCGTTCTAAAATGCTTTAAAAATTCAAAGACATCTTTCAATGGTTAACTAACGCAAGGCGCAATTTCAGACCTTAATATTGACCCATAATATTTAAATTGGACCAGGTATTATATTACAGGGTAATAGTGTACCCTACCACATGAAATAATTATAGGTCAATTAGGGGGTACACTATGTATATTTTAAATAGTGCATTAAAACAAGGAAATACGAAGACACTTTTCTATGTTAACTAACGGCACGTTATCGGACCCTAATATTGACCTATAATTTTTAAATTGTACCGCGTATTATATTACAGGGTAATAGTGTACCTTACCACAGGAAATAATTATAGGTCAATTAGGTGGTACACAGCGTGACCCTAAAGTTTACTATGTATGCCTATGCGAAATAGAGTGTTCTGAGAAGCTTAAAATGAAGAAATAAGCGTTCTAAAATGCTTTAAAAATTCAAAGACATCTTTCAATGGTTAACTAACGCAAGGCGCGATATCAGACCTTAATATGGAACCATAATATTTCAATTGGACCAGGTATTATATTACAGGGTAATAGTGTACCCTACAACAGGAAATAATTATAGGTCAATTAGGGGGTACACTATGTATATTTTAAATAGTGCATTAAAACAAGAAAATACGAAGGCACTTTTCTATGTTAACTAACGGCACGGTATCGGACCTTAATATTGATCTATAATTTTTAAATTGGACCACGTATTATATTACAGGGTTATAGTGTACCCTACCACAGGAAATAATTATAGGTCAATTAGGGGGTACACAGAGTGACCCTAAAGTTTACTATGTATGCCTATGCGAAATAAAGTGTTCTGAGAAGCTTAAAATTAGGAAATAAGCGTTCTAAAATGCTTTAAAAATTCAAAGACATCTTTCAATGGTTAACTAACGCAAGGCGCAATATCAGACCTTAATATTGACAAATAATATTTAAATTGGACCAGGTATTATATTACAGGGTAATAGTGTACCCTACCACAGGAAATAATTATAGGTCAATTAGGGGGTACGCAGAGTGACCCTAAAGTTTACTATGTATGCCTATGCGAAATAAAGTGTTCTGAGAAGCTTAAAATGAGGAAATAAGCGTTCTAAAATTCTTTAAAAATTCAAAGACATTTTTCTATGTTAACTAACGGCACGGTATCGGACCTTAATATTGACCTATAATTTTTAAATTGGACCACCTATTATATTACAGGGTTATAGTGTACCCTACCACAGGAAATAATTATAGGTCAATTAGGGGGTACACAGCGTGACCCTAAAGTTTACTATGTATGCCTATGCGAAATAAAGTGTTCTGAGAAGCTTAAAATGAAGAAATAAGCGTTCTAAAATGCTTTAAAAATTCAAAGACATCTTTCAATGGTTAACTAACGCAAGGCGCAATATCAAACCTTAATATTGACCCATAATATTTAAATTGAACCAGGTATTGTATTACAGGGTAATAGTGTACCCTACCACAGGAAATAATTATAGGTCAATTAGGGGGTACACTATGTATATTTTAAATAGTGCATTAAAACAAGGAAATACAAAGACATTTTTCAATGTTTACTAACGGCACGGTATCGGAACTTAATATTGACCTATAATTTTTAAATTGGACCACGTATTATATTACAGGGTAATAGTGTACCCTACCACAGGAAATAATTATAGGTCATTTAGGGGGTACACAGCGTGACCTTAAATTTTACTATGTATGCCTATGCGAAATAGAGTGTTCTGAGAAGCTTAAAATGAAGAAATAAGCGTTCTAAAATGCTTTAAAAATTCAGACATCTTTCAATGGTTAACTAACGAAAGGCGCAATATCAGACCTTAATATTGACCCATAATATTTAAATTGGACCAGGTATTATATTACAGGGTAATAGTGTACCCTACCAAAGGAAATAATTATAGGTCAATTAGGGGGTACACAGCGTGACCCTAAAGTTTACTATGTATGCCTATGCGAAATAAAGTGTTCTGAGAAGCTTAAAATGAGGAAATAAGCGTTCTAAAATGCTTTAAAAATTCAAAGACATTTTTCTATGTTAACTAACGGCACGGTATCGGACCTTAATATTGACCTATAATTTTTAAATTGGACCACCTATTATATTACAGGGTAATAGTGTACCCTACAACAGGAAATAATTATAGGTCAATTAGGGGGTACACTATGTATATTTTAAATAGTGCATTAAAACAAGAAAATACGAAGACACTTTTCTATGTTAACTAACGGCACGGTATCGGACCTTAATATTGACCTATAATTTTTAAATTGGACCACGTATTATATTACAGGGTTATAGTGTATCCTACCACAGGAAATAATTATAGGTCAAATAGGGGGTACACAGCGTGACCCTAAAGTTTACTATGTATGCCTATGCGAAATAAAGTGTTCTGAGAAGCTTAAAATGAGGAAATTAGCGTTCTAAAATGCTTTAAAAATTCAAAGACATTTTTCAATGTTAACTAACGGCACGGCATCGGACCTTAATACTGACCTATAATTTTTAAATTGGACAACGTATTATATTACAGGGTTATAGTGTACCCTACCACAGGAAATAATTATAGGTCAATTAGGGGGTACACAGAGTGACCTTAAAGTTTACTATGTATGCCTATGCGAAATAGAGTGTTCTGAGATGCTTAAAATGAAGAAATAAGCGTTCTAAAATGCTTTAAAAATTCAAAGACATCTTTCAATGGTTAACTAACGCAAGGCGCGATATCAGACCTTAATATGGAACCATAATATTTCAATTGGACCAGGTATTATAATACAGGGTAATAGTGTACCCTACAACAGGAAATAATTATAGGTCAATTAGGGGGTACACTATGTATATTTTAAATAGTGCATTAAAACAAGAAAATACGAAGACACTTTTCTATGTTAACTAACGGCACGGTATCGGACCTTAATATTGACCTATAATTTTTAAATTGGACCACGTATTATATTACAGGGTTATAGTGTTCCCTACCACAGGAAATAATTATAGGTCAATTAGGGGGTACACAGAGTGACCCTAAAGTTTAGTATGTATGCCTATGCGAAATAAAGAGTTCTGAGAAGCTTAAAATGAGGAAATAAGCGTTCTAAAATGCTTTAAAAATTCAAAGACATTTTTCTATGTTAACTAACGGCACGGTATCGGACCTTAATATTGACCTATAATTTTTAAATTGGACCACGCATTATATTACAGGGTAATAGTGTACCATACCACAGGAAATAATTATAGGTCATTTAGGGGGTACACAGCGTGACCCTAAATTTTACTATGTATGCCTATGCGAAATAGAGTGTTCTGAGATGCTTAAAATGAAGAAATAAGCGTTCTAAAATGCTTTAAAAATTCAAAGACATTTTTCTATGTTAACTAACGGCACGGTATCGGACCTTAATATTGACCTATAATTTTTAAATTGGACCACCTATTATATTACAGGGTAATAGTGTACCCTACAACAGGAAATAATTATAGGTCAATTAGGGGGTACACTATGTATATTTTAAATAGTGCATTAAAACAAGAAAATACGAAGACACTTTTCTATGTTAACTAACGGCACGGTATCGGACCTTAATATTGACCTATAATTTTTAAATTGGACCACGTATTATATTACAGGGTTATAGTGTATCCTACCACAGGAAATAATTATAGGTCAAATAGGGGGTACACAGCGTGACCCTAAAGTTTACTATGTATGCCTATGCGAAATAAAGTGTTCTGAGAAGCTTAAAATGAGGAAATTAGCGTTCTAAAATGCTTTAAAAATTCAAAGACATTTTTCAATGTTAACTAACGGCACGGCATCGGACCTTAATACTGACCTATAATTTTTAAATTGGACAACGTATTATATTACAGGGTTATAGTGTACCCTACCACAGGAAATAATTATAGGTCAATTAGGGGGTACACAGAGTGACCTTAAAGTTTACTATGTATGCCTATGCGAAATAGAGTGTTCTGAGATGCTTAAAATGAAGAAATAAGCGTTCTAAAATGCTTTAAAAATTCAAAGACATCTTTCAATGGTTAACTAACGCAAGGCGCGATATCAGACCTTAATATGGAACCATAATATTTCAATTGGACCAGGTATTATAATACAGGGTAATAGTGTACCCTACAACAGGAAATAATTATAGGTCAATTAGGGGGTACACTATGTATATTTTAAATAGTGCATTAAAACAAGAAAATACGAAGACACTTTTCTATGTTAACTAACGGCACGGTATCGGTCCTTAATATTGACCTATAATTTTTAAATTGGACCACGTATTATATTACAGGGTTATAGTGTTCCCTACCACAGGAAATAATTATAGGTCAATTAGGGGGTACACAGAGTGACCCTAAAGTTTAGTATGTATGCCTATGCGAAATAAAGAGTTCTGAGAAGCTTAAAATGAGGAAATAAGCGTTCTAAAATGCTTTAAAAATTCAAAGACATTTTTCTATGTTAACTAACGGCACGGTATCGGACCTTAATATTGACCTATAATTTTTAAATTGGACCACGCATTATATTACAGGGTAATAGTGTACCATACCACAGGAAATAATTATAGGTCATTTAGGGGGTACACAGCGTGACCCTAAATTTTACTATGTATGCCTATGCGAAATAGAGTGTTCTGAGATGCTTAAAATGAAGAAATAAGCGTTCTAAAATGCTTTAAAAATTCAAAGACATCTTTCAATGGTTAACTAACGCAAGGCGCAATATCAGACCTTAATATTGACCCATAATATTTAAATTGGACCAGGTATTATATAACAGGGTAATAGTGTACCCTACCACAGGAAATAATTATAGGTCAATTAGGGGGTACACTATGTATATTTTAAATAGTGCATTAAAACAAGGAAATACGAAGACACTTTTCTATGTTAACTAACGGCACGGTATCGGACCTTAATATTGACCTATAATTTTTAAATTGGACCACGTATTATATTACAGGGTTATAGTGTACCCTACCACAGGAAATAATTATAGGTCAATTAGGGGGTACGCAGAGTGACCCTAAAGTTTACTATGTATGCCTATGCGAAATAAAGTGTTCTGAGAAGCTTAAAATGAGGAAATAAGCGTTCTAAAATGCTTTAAAAATTCAAAGACATTTTTCAATGTTAACTAACGGCACGGTATCGGACTTTAATATTGACCTATAATTTTTAAATTGGACCACGTATTATATTACAGGGTAATAGTGTACCCTACCACAGGAAATAATTATAGGTCATTTAGGGGGTACACAGCGTGACCCTAAATTTTACTATGTATGCCTATGCGAAATAGAGTGTTCTGAGATGCCTAAAATGAAGAAATAAGCGTTCTAAAATGCTTTAAAAATTCAAAGACATCTTTCAATGGTTAACTAACGCAAGGCGCAATATCAGACCTTAATATTGACCTATAATATTTAAATTGGACCAGGTATTATATTACAGGGTAATAGTGTACCCTACCACAGGAAATAATTATAGGTCAATTAGGGGGTACACTATGTATATTTTAAATAGTGCATTAAAACAAGGAAATACGAAGACACTTTTCTATGTTAACTAACGGCACGGTATCGGACCTTAATATTGACCTATAATTTTTAAATTGGACCACGTATTATATTACAGGGTTATAGTGTACCCTACCACAGGAAATAATTATAGGTCAATTAGGGGGTACGCAGAGTGACCCTAAAGTTTACTATGTATGCCTATGCGAAATAAAGTGTTCTGAGAAGCTTAAAATGAGGAAATAAGCGTTCTAAAATGCTTTAAAAATTCAAAGACAATTTTCTATGTTAACTAACGGCACGGTATCGGACCTTAATATTGACCTATAATTTTTAAATTGGACCACCTATTATATTACAGGGTAATAGTGTACCTTACCACAGGAAATAATTATAGGTCAATTAGGTGGTACACAGCGTGACCCTAAAGTTTACTATGTATGCCTATGCGAAATAGAGTGTTCTGAGAAGCTTAAAATGAAGAAATAAGCGTTCTAAAATGCTTTAAAAATTCAAAGACATCTTTCAATGGTTAACTAACGCAAGGCGCGATATCAGACCTTAATATGGAACCATAATATTTCAATTGGACCAGGTATTATATTACAGGGTAATAGTGTACCCTACAACAGGAAATAATTATAGGTCAATTAGGGGGTACACTATGTATATTTTAAATAGTGCATTAAAACAAGAAAATACGAAGACACTTTTCTATGTTAACTAACGGCACGGTATCGGACCTTAATATTGATCTATAATTTTTAAATTGGACCACGTATTATATTACAGGGTTATAGTGTACCCTACCACAGGAAATAATTATAGGTCAATTAGGGGGTACACAGAGTGACCCTAAAGTTTACTATGTATGCCTATGCGAAATAAAGTGTTCTGAGAAGCTTAAAATTAGGAAATAAGCGTTCTAAAATGCTTTAAAAATTCAAAGACATCTTTCAATGGTTAACTAACGCAAGGCGCATTATCAGACCTTAATATTGACCCATAATATTTAAATTGGACCAGGTATTATATTACAGGGTAATAGTGTACCCTACCACAGGAAATAATTATAGGTCAATTAGGGGGTACGCAGAGTGACCCTAAAGTTTACTATGTATGCCTATGCGAAATAAAGTGTTCTGAGAAGCTTAAAATGAGGAAATAAGCGTTCTAAAATTCTTTAAAAATTCAAAGACATTTTTCTATGTTAACTAACGGCACGGTATCGGACCTTAATATTGACCTATAATTTTTAAATTGGACCACCTATTATATTACAGGGTAATAGTGTACCCTACCACAGGAAATAATTATAGGTCAATTAGGGGGTACACAGCGTGACCCTAAAGTTTACTATGTATGCCTATGCGAAATAAAGTGTTCTGAGAAGCTTAAAATGAAGAAATAAGCGTTCTGAAATGCTTTAAAAATTCAAAGACATCTTTCAATGGTTAACTAACGCAAGGCGCAATATCAAACCTTAATATTGACCCATAATATTTAAATTGAACCAGGTATTGTATTACAGGGTAATAGTGTACCCTACCACAGGAAATAATTATAGGTCAATTAGGGGGTACACTATGTATATTTTAAATAGTGCATTAAAACAAGGAAATACAAAGACATTTTTCAATGTTTACTAACGGCACGGTATCGGAACTTAATATTGACCTATAATTTTTAAATTGGACCACGTATTATATTACAGGGTAATAGTGTACCCTACCACAGGAAATAATTATAGGTCATTTAGGGGGTACACAGCGTGACCTTAAATTTTACTATGTATGCCTATGCGAAATAGAGTGTTCTGAGAAGCTTAAAATGAAGAAATAAGCGTTCTAAAATGCTTTAAAAATTCAGACATCTTTCAATGGTTAACTAACGCAAGGCGCAATATCAGACCTTAATATTGACCCATAATATTTAAATTGGACCAGGTATTATATTACAGGGTAATAGTGTACCCTACCAAAGGAAATAATTATAGGTCAATTAGGGGGTACACAGCGTGACCCTAAAGTTTACTATGTATGCCTATGCGAAATAAAGTGTTCTGAGAAGCTTAAAATGAGGAAATAAGCGTTCTAAAATGCTTTAAAAATTCAAAGACATTTTTCTATGTTAACTAACGGCACGGTATCGGACCTTAATATTGACCTATAATTTTTAAATTGGACCACCTATTATATTACAGGGTAATAGTGTACCCTACAACAGGAAATAATTATAGGTCAATTAGGGGGTACACTATGTATATTTTAAATAGTGCATTAAAACAAGAAAATACGAAGACACTTTTCTATGTTAACTAACGGCACGGTATCGGACCTTAATATTGACCTATAATTTTTAAATTGGACCAGGTATTATATTACAGGGTTATAGTGTATCCTACCACAGGAAATAATTATAGGTCAAATAGGGGGTACACAGCGTGACCCTAAAGTTTACTATGTATGCCTATGCGAAATAAAGTGTTCTGAGAAGCTTAAAATGAGGAAATTAGCGTTCTAAAATGCTTTAAAAATTCAAAGACATTTTTCAATGTTAACTAACGGCACGGTATCGGACCTTAATACTGACCTATAATTTTTAAATTGGACAACGTATTATATTACAGGGTTATAGTGTACCCTACCACAGGAAATAATTATAGGTCAATTAGGGGGTACACAGAGTGACTTTAAAGTTTACTATGTATGCCTATGCGAAATAGAGTGTTCTGAGATGCTTAAAATGAAGAAATAAGCGTTCTAAAATGCTTTAAAAATTCAAAGACATCTTTCAATGGTTAACTAACGCAAGGCGCGATATCAGACCTTAATATGGAACCATAATATTTCAATTGGACCAGGTATTATAATACAGGGTAATAGTGTACCCTACAACAGGAAATAATTATAGGTCAATTAGGGGGTACACTATGTATATTTTAAATAGTGCATTAAAACAAGAAAATACGAAGACACTTTTCTATGTTAACTAACGGCACGGTATCGGACCTTAATATTGACCTATAATTTTTAAATTGGACCACGTATTATATTACAGGGTTATAGTGTTCCCTACCACAGGAAATAATTATAGGTCAATTAGGGGGTACACAGAGTGACCCTAAAGTTTAGTATGTATGCCTATGCGAAATAAAGAGTTCTGAGAAGCTTAAAATGAGGAAATAAGCGTTCTAAAATGCTTTAAAAATTCAAAGACATTTTTCTATGTTAACTAACGGCACGGTATCGGACCTTAATATTGACCTATAATTTTTAAATTGGACCACGCATTATATTACAGGGTAATAGTGTACCATACCACAGGAAATAATTATAGGTCATTTAGGGGGTACACAGCGTGACCCTAAATTTTACTATGTATGCCTATGCGAAATAGAGTGTTCTGAGATGCTTAAAATGAAGAAATAAGCGTTCTAAAATGCTTTAAAAATTCAAAGACATCTTTCAATGGTTAACTAACGCAAGGCGCAATATCAGACCTTAATATTGACCCATAATATTTAAATTGGACCAGGTATTATATAACAGGATAATAGTGTACCCTACCACAGGAAATAATTATAGGTCAATTAGGGGGTACACTATGTATATTTTAAATAGTGCATTAAAACAAGGAAATACGAAGACACTGTTCTATGTTAACTAACGGCACGGTATCGGACCTTAATATTGACCTATAATTTTTAAATTGGACCACGTATTATATTACAGGGTTATAGTGTACCCTACCACAGGAAATAATTATAGGTCAATTAGGGGGTACGCAGAGTGACCCTAAAGTTTACTATGTATGCCTATGCGAAATAAAGTGTTCTGAGAAGCTTAAAATGAGGAAATAAGCGTTCTAAAATGCTTTAAAAATTCAAAGACATTTTTCAATGTTAACTAACGGCACGGTATCGGATTTTAATATTGACCTATAATTTTTAAATTGGACCACGTATTATATTACAGGGTAATAGTGTACCCTACCACAGGAAATAATTATAGGTCATTTAGGGGGTACACAGCGTGACCCTAAATTTTACTATGTATGCCTATGCGAAATAGAGTGTTCTGAGATGCTTAAAATGAAGAAATAAGCGTTCTAAAATGCTTTAAAAATTCAAAGACATCTTTCAATGGTTAACTAACGCAAGGCGCAATATCAGACCTTAATATTGACCTATAATATTTAAATTGGACCAGGTATTATATTACAGGGTAATAGTGTACCCTACCACAGGAAATAATTATAGGTCAATTAGGGGGTACACTATGTATATTTTATATAGTGCATTAAAACAAGGAAATACGAAGACACTTTTCTATGCTAACTAACGGCACGGTATCGGACCTTAATATTGACCTATAATTTTTAAATTGGACCACGTATTATATTACAGGGTTATAGTGTACCCTACCACAGGAAATAATTATAGGTCAATTAGGGGGTACGCAGAGTGACCCTAAAGTTTACTATGTATGCCTATGCGAAATAAAGTGTTCTGAGAAGCTTAAAATGAGGAAATAAGCGTTCTAAAATGCTTTAAAAATTCAAAGACAATTTTCTATGTTAACTAACGGCACGGTATCGGACCTTAATATTGACCTATAATTTTTAAATTGGACCACCTATTATATTACAGGGTAATAGTGTACCTTACCACAGGAAATAATTATAGGTCAATTAGGTGGTACACAGCGTGACCCTAAAGTTTACTATGTATGCCTATGCGAAATAGAGTGTTCTGAGAAGCTTAAAATGAAGAAATAAGCGTTCTAAAATGCTTTAAAAATTCAAAGACATCTTTCAATGGTTAACTAACGCAAGGCGCGATATCAGACCTTAATATGGAACCATAATATTTCAATTGGACCAGGTATTATATTACAGGGTAATAGTGTACCCTACAACAGGAAATAATTATAGGTCAATTAGGGGGTACACTATGTATATTTTAAATAGTGCATTAAAACAAGAAAATACGAAGACACTTTTCTATGTTAACTAACGGCACGGTATCGGACCTTAATATTGATCTATAATTTTTAAATTGGACCACGTATTATATTACAGGGTTATAGTGTACCCTACCACAGGAAATAATTATAGGTCAATTAGGGGGTACACAGAGTGACCCTAAAGTTTACTATGTATGCCTATGCGAAATAAAGTGTTCTGAGAAGCTTAAAATAAGGAAATAAGCGTTCTAAAATGCTTTAAAAATTCAAAGACATCTTTCAATGGTTAACTAACGCAAGGCGCAATATCAGACCTTAATATTGACCCATAATATTTAAATTGGACCAGGTATTATATTACAGGGTAATAGTGTACCCTACCACAGGAAATAATTATAGGTCAATTAGGGGGTACGCAGAGTGACCCTAAAGTTTACTATGTATGCCTATGCGAAATAAAGTGTTCTGAGAAGCTTAAAATGAGGAAATAAGCGTTCTAAAATTCTTTAAAAATTCAAAGACATTTTTCTATGTTAACTAACGGCACGGTATCGGACCTTAATATTGACCTATAATTTTTAAATTGGACCACCTATTATATTACAGGGTAATAGTGTACCCTACCACAGGAAATAATTATAGGTCAATTAGGGGGTACACAGCGTGACCCTAAAGTTTACTATGTATGCCTATGCGAAATAAAGTGTTCTGAGAAGCTTAAAATGAAGAAATAAGCGTTCTAAAATGCTTTAAAAATTCAAAGACATCTTTCAATGGTTAACTAACGCAAGGCGCAATATCAAACCTTAATATTGACCCATAATATTTAAATTGAACCAGGTATTGTATTACAGGGTAATAGTGTACCCTACCACAGGAAATAATTATAGGTCAATTAGGGGGTACACTATGTATATTTTAAATAGTGCATTAAAACAAGGAAATACAAAGACATTTTTCAATGTTTACTAACGGCACGGTATCGGAACTTAATATTGACCTATAATTTTTAAATTGGACCACGTATTATATTACAGGGTAATAGTGTACCCTACCACAGGAAATAATTATAGGTCATTTAGGGGGAACACAGCGTGAACTTAAATTTTACTATGTATGCCTATGCGAAATAGAGTGTTCTGAGAAGCTTAAAATGAAGAAATAAGCGTTCTAAAATGCTTTAAAAATTCAGACATCTTTCAATGGTTAACTAACGCAAGGCGCAATATCAGACCTTAATATTGACCCATAATATTTAAATTGGACCAGGTATTATATTACAGGGTAATAGTGTACCCTACCAAAGGAAATAATTATAGGTCAATTAGGGGGTACACAGCGTGACCCTAAAGTTTACTATGTATGCCTATGCGAAATAAAGTGTTCTGAGAAGCTTAAAATGAGGAAATAAGCGTTCTAAAATGCTTTAAAAA
Organism: Parasteatoda tepidariorum; assembly: GCF_982258835.1. Classification (NCBI taxonomy): domain Eukaryota; kingdom Metazoa; phylum Arthropoda; class Arachnida; order Araneae; family Theridiidae; genus Parasteatoda; species Parasteatoda tepidariorum. Next base: position 64,707 of record NW_028257384.1, on the reverse strand, counting down.
TTCAAAGACATTTTTCTATGTTAACTAACGGCAAGGTATCGGACCTTAATATTGACCTATAATTTTTAAATTGGACCACCTATTATATTACAGGGTAATAGTGTACCCTACAACAGGAAATAATTATAGGTCAATTAGGGGGTACACTATGTATATTTTAAATAGTGCATTAAAACAAGAAAATACGAAGACACTTTTCTATGTTAACTAACGGCACGGTATCGGACCTTAATACTGACCTATAATTTTTAAATTGGACAACGTATTATATTACAGGGTTATAGTGTACCCTACCACAGGAAATAATTATAGGTCAATTAGGGGGTACACAGAGTGACTTTAAAGTTTACTATGTATGCCTATGCGAAATAGAGTGTTCTGAGATGCTTAAAATGAAGAAATAAGCGTTCTAAAATGCTTTAAAAATTCAAAGACATCTTTCAATGGTTAACTAACGCAAGGCGCGATATCAGACCTTAATATGGAACCATAATATTTCAATTGGACCAGGTATTATAATACAGGGTAATAGTGTACCCTACAACAGGAAATAATTATAGGTCAATTAGGGGGTACACTATGTATATTTTAAATAGTGCATTAAAACAAGAAAATACGAAGACACTTTTCTATGTTAACTAACGGCACGGTATCGGACCTTAATATTGACCTATAATTTTTAAATTGGACCACGTATTATATTACAGGGTTATAGTGTTCCCTACCACAGGAAATAATTATAGGTCAATTAGGGGGTACACAGAGTGACCCTAAAGTTTAGTATGTATGCCTATGCGAAATAAAGAGTTCTGAGAAGCTTAAAATGAGGAAATAAGCGTTCTAAAATGCTTTAAAAATTCAAAGACATTTTTCTATGTTAACTAACGGCACGGTATCGGACCTTAATATTGACCTATAATTTTTAAATTGGACCACGCATTATATTACAGGGTAATAGTGTACCATACCACAGGAAATAATTATAGGTCATTTAGGGGGTACACAGCGTGACCCTAAATTTTACTATGTATGCCTATGCGAAATAGAGTGTTCTGTGATGCTTAAAATGAAGAAATAAGCGTTCTAAAATGCTTTAAAAATTCAAAGACATCTTTCAATGGTTAACTAACGCAAGGCGCAATATCAGACCTTAATATTGACCCATAATATTTAAATTGGACCAGGTATTATATAACAGGGTAATAGTGTACCCTACCACAGGAAATAATTATAGGTCAATTAGGGGGTACACTATGTATATTTTAAATAGTGCATTAAAACAAGGAAATACGAAGACACTTTTCTATGTTAACTAACGGCACGGTATCGGACCTTAATATTGACCTATAATTTTTAAATTGGACCACGTATTATATTACAGGGTTATAGTGTACCCTACCACAGGAAATAATTATAGGTCAATTAGGGGGTACGCAGAGTGACCCTAAAGTTTACTATGTATGCCTATGCGAAATAAAGTGTTCTGAGAAGCTTAAAATGAGGAAATAAGCGTTCTAAAATGCTTTAAAAATTCAAAGACATTTTTCAATGTTAACTAACGGCACGGTATCGGACTTTAATATTGACCTATAATTTTTAAATTGGACCACGTATTATATTACAGGGTAATAGTGTACCCTACCACAGGAAATAATTATAGGTCATTTAGGGGGTACACAGCGTGACCCTAAATTTTACTATGTATGCCTATGCGAAATAGAGTGTTCTGAGATGCTTAAAATGAAGAAATAAGCGTTCTAAAATGCTTTAAAAATTCAAAGACATCTTTCAATGGTTAACTAACGCAAGGCGCAATATCAGACCTTAATATTGACCTATAATATTTAAATTGGACCAGGTATTATATTACAGGGTAATAGTGTACCCTACCACAGGAAATAATTATAGGTCAATTAGGGGGTACACTATGTATATTTTAAATAGTGCATTAAAACAAGGAAATACGAAGACACTTTTCTATGTTAACTAACGGCACGGTATCGGACCTTAATATTGACCTATAATTTTTAAATTGGACCACGTATTATATTACAGGGTTATAGTGTACCCTACCACAGGAAATAATTATAGGTCAATTAGGGGGTACGCAGAGTGACCCTAAAGTTTACTATGTATGCCTATGCGAAATAAAGTGTTCTGAGAAGCTTAAAATGAGGAAATAAGCGTTCTAAAATGCTTTAAAAATTCAAAGACAATTTTCTATGTTAACTAACGGCACGGTATCGGACCTTAATATTGACCTATAATTTTTAAATTGGACCACCTATTATATTACAGGGTAATAGTGTACCCTACCACAGGAAATAATTATAGGTCAATTAGGGGGTATACAGCGTGACCCCAAAGTTTACCATGTATGCCTATGCGAAATAGAGTGTTCTGAGATGCTTAAAATGAAGAAATAAGCGTTCTAAAATGCTTTAAAAATTCAAAGACATCTTTCAATGGTTAACTAACGCAAGGCGCAATATCAGACCTTAATATTGACCCATAATATTTAAATTGGACCAGGTATTATATTACAGGGTAATAGTGTACCCTACCAAAGGAAATAATTATAGGTCAATTAATGGGGTACGCAGCGTGACCCTAAAGTTTACTATGTATGCCTATGCGAAATAAAGTGTTCTGAGAAGCTTAAAATGAGGAAATAAGCGTTCTAAAATGCTTTAAAAATTCAAAGACATCTTTCAATGGTTAACTAACGCAAGGCGCAATTTCAGACCTTAATATTGACCCATAATATTTAAATTGGACCAGGTATTATATTACAGGGTAATAGTGTACCCTACCACATGAAATAATTATAGGTCAATTAGGGGGTACACTATGTATATTTTAAATAGTGCATTAAAACAAGGAAATACGAAGACACTTTTCTATGTTAACTAACGGCACGTTATCGGACCCTAATATTGACCTATAATTTTTAAATTGTACCGCGTATTATATTACAGGGTAATAGTGTACCTTACCACAGGAAATAATTATAGGTCAATTAGGTGGTACACAGCGTGACCCTAAAGTTTACTATGTATGCCTATGCGAAATAGAGTGTTCTGAGAAGCTTAAAATGAAGAAATAAGCGTTCTAAAATGCTTTAAAAATTCAAAGACATCTTTCAATGGTTAACTAACGCAAGGCGCGATATCAGACCTTAATATGGAACCATAATATTTCAATTGGACCAGGTATTATATTACAGGGTAATAGTGTACCCTTCAACAGGAAATAATAATAGGTCAATTAGGGGGTACACTATGTATATTTTAAATAGTGCATTAAAACAAGAAAATACGAAGACACTTTTCTATGTTAACTAACGGCACGGTATCGGACCTTAATATTGATCTACAAATTTTAAATTGGACCACGTATTATATTACAGGGTTATAGTGTACCCTACCACAGGAAATAATTATAGGTCAATTAGGGGGTACACAGAGTGACCCTAAAGTTTACTATGTATGCCTATGCGAAATAAAGTGTTCTGAGAAGCTTAAAATTAGGAAATAAGCGTTCTAAAATGCTTTAAAAATTCAAAGACATCTTTCAATGGTTAACTAACGCAAGGCGCAATATCAGACCTTAATATTGACCCATAATATTTAAATTGGACCAGGTATTATATTACAGGGTAATAGTGTACCCTACCACAGGAAATAATTATAGGTCAATTAGGGGGTACGCAGAGTGACCCTAAAGTTTATTATGTATGCCTATGCGAAATAAAGTGTTCTGAGAAGCTTAAAATGAGGAAATAAGCGTTCTAAAATTCTTTAAAAATTCAAAGACATTTTTCTATGTTAACTAACGGCACGGTATCGGACCTTAATATTGACCAATAATTTTTAAATTGGACCACCTATTATATTACAGGGTAATAGTGTACCCTACCACAGGAAATAATTATAGGTCAATTAGGGGGTACACAGCGTGACCCTAAAGTTTACTATGTATGCCTATGCGAAATAAAGTGTTCTGAGAAGCTTAAAATGAAGAAATAAGCGTTCTAAAATGCTTTAAAAATTCAAAGACATCTTTCAATGGTTAACTAACGCAAGGCGCAATATCAAACCTTAATATTGACCCATAATATTTAAATTGAACCAGGTATTGTATTACAGGGTAATAGTGTACCCTACCACAGGAAATAATTATAGGTCAATTAGGGGGTACACTATGTATATTTTAAATAGTGCATTAAAACAAGGAAATACAAAGACATTTTTCAATGTTTACTAACGGCACGGTATCGGAACTTAATATTGACCTATAATTTTTAAATTGGACCACGTATTATATTACAGGGTAATAGTGTACCCTACCACAGGAAATAATTATAGGTCATTTAGGGGGTACACAGCGTGACCTTAAATTTTACTATGTATGCCTATGCGAAATAGAGTGTTCTGAGAAGCTTAAAATGAAGAAATAAGCGTTCTAAAATGCTTTAAAAATTCAGACATCTTTCAATGGTTAACTAACGCAAGGCGCAATATCAGACCTTAATATTGACCCATAATATTTAAATTGGACCAGGTATTATATTACAGGGTAATAGTGTACCCTACCAAAGGAAATAATTATAGGTCAATTAGGGGGTACACAGCGTGACCCTAAAGTTTACTATGTATGCCTATGCGAAATAAAGTGTTCTGAGAAGCTTAAAATGAGGAAATAAGCGTTCTAAAATGCTTTAAAAATTCAAAGACATTTTTCTATGTTAACTAACGGCACGGTATCGGACCTTAATATTGACCTATAATTTTTAAATTGGACCACCTATTATATTACAGGGTAATAGTGTACCCTACAACAGGAAATAATTATAGGTCAATTAGGGGGTACACTATGTATATTTTAAATAGTGCATTAAAACAAGAAAATACGAAAACACTTTTCTATGTTAACTAACGGCACGGTATCGGACCTTAATATTGACCTATAATTTTTAAATTGGACCACGTATTATATTACAGGGTTATAGTGTACCCTACCACAGGAAATAATTATAGGTCAAATAGGGGGTACACAGCGTGACCCTAAAGTTTACTATGTATGCCTATGCGAAATAAAGTGTTCTGAGAAGCTTAAAATGAGGAAATTAGCGTTCTAAAATGCTTTAAAAATTCAAAGACATTTTTCAATGTTAACTAACGGCACGGTATCGGACCTTAATACTGACCTATAATTTTTAAATTGGACAACGTATTATATTACAGGGTTATAGTGTACCCTACCACAGGAAATAATTATAGGTCAATTAGGGGGTACACAGAGTGACCTTAAAGTTTACTATGTATGCCTATGCGAAATAGAGTGTTCTGAGATGCTTAAAATGAAGAAATAAGCGTTCTAAAATGCTTTAAAAATTCAAACACATCTTTCAATGGTTAACTAACGCAAGGCGCGATATCAGACCTTAATATGGAACCATAATATTTCAATTGGACCAGGTATTATAATACAGGGTAATAGTGTACCCTACAACAGGAAATAATTATAGGTCAATTAGGGGGTACACTATGTATATTTTAAATAGTGCATTAAAACTAGAAAATACGAAGACACTTTTCTATGTTAACTAACGGCACGGTATCGGACCTTAATATTGACCTATAATTTTTAAATTGGACCACGTATTATATTACAGGGTTATAGTGTTCCCTACCACAGGAAATAATTATAGGTCAATTAGGGGGTACACAGAGTGACCCTAAAGTTTAGTATGTATGCCTATGCGAAATAAAGTGTTCTGAGAAGCTTAAAATGAGGAAATAAGCGTTCTAAAATGCTTTAAAAATTCAAAGACAATTTTCTATGTTAACTAACGGCACGGTATCGGACCTTAATATTGACCTATAATTTTTAAATTGGACCACCTATTATATTACAGGGTAATAGTGTACCCTACCACAGGAAATAATTATAGGTCAATTAGGGGGTACACAGCGTGACCCCAAAGTTTACTATGTATGCCTATGCGAAATAGAGTGTTCTGAGATGCTTAAAATGAAGAAATAAGCGTTCTAAAATGCTTTAAAAATTCAAAGACATCTTTCAATGGTTAACTAACGCAAGGCGCAATATCAGACCTTAATATTGACCCATAATATTTAAATTGGACCAGGTATTATATTACAGGGTAATAGTGTACCCTACCAAAGGAAATAATTATAGGTCAATTAGGGGGTACACAGCGTGACCCTAAAGTTTACTATGTATGCCTATGCGAAATAAAGTGTTCTGAGAAGCTTAAAATGAGGAAATAAGCGTTCTAAAATGCTTTAAAAATTCAAAGACATCTTTCAATGGTTAACTAACGCAAGGCGCAATTTCAGACCTTAATATTGACCAATAATATTTAAATTGGACCAGGTATTATATTACAGGGTAATAGTGTACCCTACCACATGAAATAATTATAGGTCAATTAGGGGGTACACTATGTATATTTTAAATAGTGCATTAAAACAAGGAAATACGAAGACACTTTTCTATGTTAACTAACGGCACGTTATCGGACCCTAATATTGACCTATAATTTTTAAATTGTACCGCGTATTATATTACAGGGTAATAGTGTACCTTACCACAGGAAATAATTATAGGTCAATTAGGTGGTACACAGCGTGACCCTAAAGTTTACTATGTATGCCTATGCGAAATAGAGTGTTCTGAGAAGCTTAAAATGAAGAAATAAGCGTTCTAAAATGCTTTAAAAATTCAAAGACATCTTTCAATGGTTAACTAACGCAAGGCGCGATATCAGACCTTAATATGGAACCATAATATTTCAATTGGACCAGGTATTATATTACAGGGTAATAGTGTACCCTACAACAGGAAATAATTATAGGTCAATTAGGGGGTACACTATGTATATTTTAAATAGTGCATTAAAACAAGAAAATACGAAGACACTTTTCTATGTTAACTAACGTCACGGTATCGGACCTTAATATTGATCTATAAATTTTAAATTGGACCACGTATTATATTACAGGGTTATAGTGTACCCTACCACAGGAAATAATTATAGGTCAATTAGGGGGTACACAGAGTGACCCTAAAGTTTACTATGTATGCCTATGCGAAATAAAGTGTTCTGAGAAGCTTAAAATTAGGAAATAAGCGTTCTAAAATGCTTTAAAAATTCAAAGACATCTTTCAATGGTTAACTAACGCAAGGCGCAATATCAGACCTTAATATTGACCCATAATATTTAAATTGGACCACCTATTATATTACAGGGTAATAGTGTACCCTACCACAGGAAATAATTATAGGTCAATTAGGGGGTACACAGCGTGACCCTAAAGTTTACTATGTATGCCTATGCGAAATAAAGTGTTCTGAGAAGCTTAAAATGAGGAAATAAGCGTTCTAAAATGCTTTAAAAATTCAAAGACAATTTTCTATGTTAACTAACGGCACGGTATCGGACCTTAATATTGACCTATAATTTTTAAATTGGACCACCTATTATATTACAGGGTAATAGTGTACCCTACCACAGGAAATAATTATAGGTCAATTAGGGGGTACACAGCGTGACCCCAAAGTTTACTATGTATGCCTATGCGAAATAAAGTGTTCTGAGAAGCTTAAAATGAAGAAATAAGCGTTCTAAAATGCTTTAAAAATTCAAAGACATCTTTCAATGGTTAACTAACGCAAGGCGCAATATCAAACCTTAATATTGACCCATAATATTTAAATTGAACCAGGTATTGTATTACAGGGTAATAGTGTACCCTACCACAGGAAATAATTATAGGTCAATTAGGGGGTACACTATGTATATTTTAAATAGTGCATTAAAACAAGGAAATACAAAGACATTTTTCAATGTTTACTAACGGCACGGTATCGGAACTTAATATTGACCTATAATTTTTAAATTGGACCACGTATTATATTACAGGGTAATAGTGTACCCTACCACAGGAAATAATTATAGGTCATTTAGGGGGTACACAGCGTGACCTTAAATTTTACTATGTATGCCTATGCGAAATAGAGTGTTCTGAGAAGCTTAAAATGAAGAAATAAGCGTTCTAAAATGCTTTAAAAATTCAGACATCTTTCAATGGTTAACTAACGCAAGGCGCAATATCAGACCTTAATATTGACCCATAATATTTAAATTGGACCAGGTATTACATTACAGGGTAATAGTGTACCCTACCAAAGGAAATAATTATAGGTCAATTAGGGGGTACACAGCGTGACCCTAAAGTTTACTATGTATGCCTATGCGAAATAAAGTGTTCTGAGAAGCTTAAAATGAGGAAATAAGCGTTCTAAAATGCTTTAAAAATTCAAAGACATTTTTCTATGTTAACTAACGGCACGGTATCGGACCTTAATATTGACCTATAATTTTTAAATTGGACCACCTATTATATTACAGGGTTATAGTGTTCCCTACCACAGGAAATAATTATAGGTCAATTAGGGGGTACACAGCGTGACCCCAAAGTTTACTATGTATGCCTATGCGAAATAGAGTGTTCTGAGATGCTTAAAATGAAGAAATAAGCGTTCTAAAATGCTTTAAAAATTCAAAGACATCTTTCAATGGTTAACTAACGCAAGGCGCAATATCAGACCTTAATATTGACCCATAATATTTAAATTGGACCAGGTATTATATTACAGGGTAATAGTGTACCCTACCAAAGGAAATAATTATAGGTCAATTAGGGGGTACACAGCGTGACCCTAAAGTTTACTATGTATGCCTATGCGAAATAAAGTGTTCTGAGAAGCTTAAAATGAGGAAATAAGCGTTCTAAAATGCTTTAAAAATTCAAAGACATCTTTCAATGGTTAACTAACGCAAGGCGCAATTTCAGACCTTAATATTGACCCATAATATTTAAATTGGACCAGGTATTATATTACAGGGTAATAGTGTACCCTACCACATGAAATAATTATAGGTCAATTAGGGGGTACACTATGTATATTTTAAATAGTGCATTAAAACAAGGAAATACGAAGACACTTTTCTATGTTAACTAACGGCACGTTATCGGACCCTAATATTGACCTATAATTTTTAAATTGTACCGCGTATTATATTACAGGGTAATAGTGTACCTTACCACAGGAAATAATTATAGGTCAATTAGGTGGTACACAGCGTGACCCTAAAGTTTACTATGTATGCCTATGCGAAATAGAGTGTTCTGAGAAGCTTAAAATGAAGAAATAAGCGTTCTAAAATGCTTTAAAAATTCAAAGACATCTTTCAATGGTTAACTAACGCAAGGCGCGATATCAGACCTTAATATGGAACCATAATATTTCAATTGGACCAGGTATTATATTACAGGGTAATAGTGTACCCTACAACAGGAAATAATTATAGGTCAATTAGGGGGTACACTATGTATATTTTAAATAGTGCATTAAAACAAGAAAATACGAAGACACTTTTCTATGTTAACTAACGGCACGGTATCGGACCTTAATATTGATCTATAAATTTTAAATTGGACCACGTATTATATTACAGGGTTATAGTGTACCCTACCACAGGAAATAATTATAGGTCAATTAGGGGGTACACAGAGTGACCCTAAAGTTTACTATGTATGCCTATGCGAAATAAAGTGTTCTGAGAAGCTTAAAATTAGGAAATAAGCGTTCTAAAATGCTTTAAAAATTCAAAGACATCTTTCAATGGTTAACTAACGCAAGGCGCAATATCAGACCTTAATATTGACCCATAATATTTAAATTGGACCACCTATTATATTACAGGGTAATAGTGTACCCTACCACAGGAAATAATTATAGGTCAATTAGGGGGTACACAGCGTGACCCTAAAGTTTACTATGTATGCCTATGCGAAATAAAGTGTTCTGAGAAGCTTAAAATGAGGAAATAAGCGTTCTAAAATGCTTTAAAAATTCAAAGACAATTTTCTATGTTAACTAACGGCACGGTATCGGACCTTAATATTGACCTATAATTTTTAAATTGGACCACCTATTATATTACAGGGTAATAGTGTACCCTACCACAGGAAATAATTATAGGTCAATTAGGGGGTACACAGCGTGACCCCAAAGTTTACTATGTATGCCTATGCGAAATAAAGTGTTCTGAGAAGCTTAAAATGAAGAAATAAGCGTTCTAAAATGCTTTAAAAATTCAAAGACATCTTTCAATGGTTAACTAACGCAAGGCGCAATATCAAACCTTAATATTGACCCATAATATTTAAATTGAACCAGGTATTGTATTACAGGGTAATAGTGTACCCTACCACAGGAAATAATTATAGGTCAATTAGGGGGTACACTATGTATATTTTAAATAGTGCATTAAAACAAGGAAATACAAAGACATTTTTCAATGTTTACTAACGGCACGGTATCGGAACTTAATATTGACCTATAATTTTTAAATTGGACCACGTATTATATTACAGGGTAATAGTGTACCCTACCAAAGGAAATAATTATAGGTCAATTAGGGGGTACACAGCGTGACCCTAAAGTTTACTATGTATGCCTATGCGAAATAAAGTGTTCTGAGAAGCTTAAAATGAGGAAATAAGCGTTCTAAAATGCTTTAAAAATTCAAAGACATTTTTCTATGTTAACTAACGGCACGGTATCGGACCTTAATATTGACCTATAATTTTTAAATTGGACCACCTATTATATTACAGGGTAATAGTGTACCCTACAACAGGAAATAATTATAGGTCAATTAGGGGGTACACTATGTATATTTTAAATAGTGCATTGAAACAAGAAAATACGAAAACACTTTTCTATGTTAACTAACGGCACGGTATCGGACCTTAATATTGACCTATAATTTTTAAATTGGACCACGTATTATATTACAGGGTTATAGTGTATCCTACCACAGGAAATAATTATAGGTCAAATAGGGGGTACACAGCGCGACCCTAAAGTTTACTATGTATGCCTATGCGAAATAAAGTGTTCTGAGAAGCTTAAAATGAGGAAATTAGCGTTCTAAAATGCTTTAAAAATTCAAAGACATTTTTCAATGTTAACTAACGGCACGGTATCGGACCTTAATACTGACCTATAATTTTTAAATTGGACAACGTATTATATTACAGGGTTATAGTGTACCCTACCACAGGAAATAATTATAGGTCAATTAGGGGGTACACAGAGTGACCTTAAAGTTTACTATGTATGCCTATGCGAAATAGAGTGTTCTGAGATGCTTAAAATGAAGAAATAAGCGTTCTAAAATGCTTTAAAAATTCAAAGACATCTTTCAATGGTTAACTAACGCAAGGCGCGATATCAGACCTTAATATGGAACCATAATATTTCAATTGGACCAGGTATTATAATACAGGGTAATAGTGTACCCTACAACAGGAAATAATTATAGGTCAATTAGGGGGTACACTATGTATATTTTAAATAGTGCATTAAAACTAGAAAATACGAAGACACTTTTCTATGTTAACTAACGGCACGGTATCGGACCTTAATATTGACCTATAATTTTTAAATTGGACCACGTATTATATTACAGGGTTATAGTGTTCCCTACCACAGGAAATAATTATAGGTCAATTAGGGGGTACACAGAGTGACCCTAAAGTTTAGTATGTATGCCTATGCGAAATAAAGTGTTCTGAGAAGCTTAAAATGAGGAAATAAGCGTTCTAAAATGCTTTAAAAATTCAAAGACAATTTTCTATGTTAACTAACGGCACGGTATCGGACCTTAATATTGACCTATAATTTTTAAATTGGACCACCTATTATATTACAGGGTAATAGTGTACCCTACCACAGGAAATAATTATAGGTCAATTAGGGGGTACACAGCGTGACCCCAAAGTTTACTATGTATGCCTATGCGAAATAGAGTGTTCTGAGATGCTTAAAATGAAGAAATAAGCGTTCTAAAATGCTTTAAAAATTCAAAGACATCTTTCAATGGTTAACTAACGCAAGGCGCAATATCAGACCTTAATATTGACCCATAATATTTAAATTGGACCAGGTATTATATTACAGGGTAATAGTGTACCCTACCAAAGGAAATAATTATAGGTCAATTAGGGGGTACACAGCGTGACCCTAAAGTTTACTATGTATGCCTATGCGAAATAAAGTGTTCTGAGAAGCTTAAAATGAGGAAATAAGCGTTCTAAAATGCTTTAAAAATTCAAAGACATCTTTCAATGGTTAACTAACGCAAGGCGCAATTTCAGACCTTAATATTGACCCATAATATTTAAATTGGACCAGGTATTATATTACAGGGTAATAGTGTACCCTACCACATGAAATAATTATAGGTCAATTAGGGGGTACACTATGTATATTTTAAATAGTGCATTAAAACAAGGAAATACGAAGACACTTTTCTATGTTAACTAACGGCACGTTATCGGACCCTAATATTGACCTATAATTTTTAAATTGTACCGCGTATTATATTACAGGGTAATAGTGTACCTTACCACAGGAAATAATTATAGGTCAATTAGGTGGTACACAGCGTGACCCTAAAGTTTACTATGTATGCCTATGCGAAATAGGAGTGTTCTGAGAAGCTTAAAATGAAGAAATAAGCGTTCTAAAATGCTTTAAAAATTCAAAGACATCTTTCAATGGTTAACTAACGCAAGGCGCGATATCAGACCTTAATATGGAACCATAATATTTCAATTGGACCAGGTTATTATATTACAGGGTAATAGTGTACCCTACAACAGGAAATAATTATAGGTCAATTAGGGGGTACACTATGTATATTTTAAATAGTGCATTAAAACAAGAAAATACGAAGACACTTTTCTATGTTAACTAACGGCACGGTATCGACCTTAATATTGATCTATAAATTTTAAATTGGACCACGTATTATATTACAGGGTTATAGTGTACCCTACCACAGGAAATAATTATAGGTCAATTAGGGGGTACACAGAGTGACCCTAAAGTTTACTATGTATGCCTATGCGAAATAAAGTGTTCTGAGAAGCTTAAAATTAGGAAATAAGCGTTCTAAAATGCTTTAAAAATTCAAAGACATCTTTCAATGGTTAACTAACGCAAGCGCAATATCAGACCTTAATATTGACCCATAATATTTAAATTGGACCACCTATTATATTACAGGGTAATAGTGTACCCTACCACAGGAAATAATTATAGGTCAATTAGGGGGTACACAGCGTGACCCTAAAGTTTACTATGTATGCCTATGCGAAATAAAGTGTTCTGAGAAGCTTAAAATGAGGAAATAAGCGTTCTAAAATGCTTTAAAAATTCAAAGACAATTTTCTATGTTAACTAACGGCACGGTATCGGACCTTAATATTGACCTATAATTTTTAAATTGGACCACCTATTATATTACAGGGTAATAGTGTACCCTACCACAGGAAATAATTATAGGTCAATTAGGGGGTACACAGCGTGACCCCAAAGTTTACTATGTATGCCTATGCGAAATAGAGTGTTCTGAGATGCTTAAAATGAAGAAATAAGCGTTCTAAAATGCTTTAAAAATTCAAAGACATCTTTCAATGGTTAACTAACGCAAGGCGCAATATCAGACCTTAATATTGACCCATAATATTTAAATTGGACCAGGTATTATATTACAGGGTAATAGTGTACCCTACCAAAGGAAATAATTATAGGTCAATTAGGGGGTACACAGCGTGACCCTAAAGTTTACTATGTATGCCTATGCGAAATAAAGTGTTCTGAGAAGCTTAAAATGAGGAAATAAGCGTTCTAAAATGCTTTAAAAATTCAAAGACATCTTTCAATGGTTAACTAACGCAAGGCGCAATTTCAGACCTTAATATTGACCCATAATATTTAAATTGGACCAGGTATTATATTACAGGGTAATAGTGTACCCTACCACATGAAATAATTATAGGTCAATTAGGGGGTACACTATGTATATTTTAAATAGTGCATTAAAACAAGGAAATACGAAGACACTTTTCTATGTTAACTAACGGCACGTTATCGGACCCTAATATTGACCTATAATTTTTAAATTGTACCGCGTATTATATTACAGGGTAATAGTGTACCTTACCACAGGAAATAATTATAGGTCAATTAGGTGGTACACAGCGTGACCCTAAAGTTTACTATGTATGCCTATGCGAAATAGAGTGTTCTGAGAAGCTTAAAATGAAGAAATAAGCGTTCTAAAATGCTTTAAAAATTCAAAGACATCTTTCAATGGTTAACTAACGCAAGGCGCGATATCAGACCTTAATATGGAACCATAATATTTCAATTGGACCAGGTATTATATTACAGGGTAATAGTGTACCCTACAACAGGAAATAATTATAGGTCAATTAGGGGGTACACGATGTATATTTTAAATAGTGCATTAAAACAAGAAAATACGAAGACACTTTTCTATGTTAACTAACGGCACGGTATCGGACCTTAATATTGATCTATAAATTTTAAATTGGACCACGTATTATATTACAGGGTTATAGTGTACCCTACCACAGGAAATAATTATAGGTCAATTAGGGGGTCACAGAGTGACCCTAAAGTTTACTATGTATGCCTATGCGAAATAAAGTGTTCTGAGAAGCTTAAAATTAGGAAATAAGCGTTCTAAAATGCTTTAAAAATTCAAAGACATCTTTCAATGGTTAACTAACGCAAGGCGCAATATCAGACCTTAATATTGACCCATAATATTTAAATTGGACCACCTATTATATTACAGGGTAATAGTGTACCCTACCACAGGAAATAATTATAGGTCAATTAGGGGGTACACAGCGTGACCCCCCTATGTATGCCTATGCGAAATAAAGTGTTCTGAGAAGCTTAAAATGAAGAAATAAGCGTTCTAAAATGCTTTAAAAATTCAAAGACATCTTTCAATGGTTAACTAACGCAAGGCGCAATATCAAACCTTAATATTGACCCATAATATTTAAATTGAACCAGGTATTGTATTACAGGGTAATAGTGTACCCTACCACAGGAAATAATTATAGGTCAATTAGGGGGTACACTATGTATATTTTAAATAGTGCATTAAAACAAGGAAATACAAAGACATTTTTCAATGTTTACTAACGGCACGGTATCGGAACTTAATATTGACCTATAATTTTAAATTGGACCACGTATTATATTACAGGGTAATAGTGTACCCTACCACAGGAAATAATTATAGGTCATTTAGGGGGTACACAGCGTGACCTTAAATTTTACTATGTATGCCTATGCGAAATAGAATGTTCTGAGAAGCTTAAAATGAAGAAATAAGCGTTCTAAAATGCTTTAAAAATTCAGACATCTTTCAATGGTTAACTAACGCAAGGGCGCAATATCAGACCTTAATATTGACCCATAATATTTAAATTGGACCAGGTATTATATTACAGGGTAATAGTGTACCCTACCAAAGGAAATAATTATAGGTCAATTAGGGGGTACACAGCGTGACCCTAAAGTTTACTATGTATGCCTATGCGAAATAAAGTGTTCTGAGAAGCTTAAAATGAGGAAATAAGCGTTCTAAAATGCTTTAAAAATTCAAAGACATTTTTCTATGTTAACTAACGGCACGGTATCGGACCTTAATATTGACCTATAATTTTTAAATTGGACCACCTATTATATTACAGGGTAATAGTGTACCCTACAACAGGAAAATAATTATAGGTCAATTAGGGGGTACACTATGTATATTTTTAAATAGTGCATTAAAACAAGAAAATACGAAGACACTTTTCTATGTTAACTAACGCACGGTATCGGACCTTAATATTGACCTATAATTTTTAAATTGGACCACGTATTATATTACAGGGTTATAGTGTATCCTACCACAGGAAATAATTATAGGTCAAATAGGGGGTACACAGCGTGACCCTAAAGTTTACTATGTATGCCTATGCGAAATAAAGTGTTCTGAGAAGCTTAAAATGAGGAAATTAGCGTTCTAAAATGCTTTAAAAATTCAAAGACATTTTTCAATGTTAACTAACGGCACGGTATCGGACCTTAATACTGACCTATAATTTTTAAATTGGACAACGTATTATATTACAGGGTTTATAGTGTACCCTACCACAGGAAATAATTATAGGTCAATTAGGGGGTACACAGAGTGACCTTAAAGTTTACTATGTATGCCCTATGCGAAATAGAGTGTTCTGAGATGCTTAAAATGAAGAAATAAGCGTTCTAAAATGCTTTAAAAATTCAAAGACATCTTTCAATGGTTAACTAACGCAAGGCGCGATATCAGACCTTAATATGGAACCATAATATTTCAATTGGACCAGGTATTATAATGGCAGGGTAATAGTGTACCCTACAACAGGAAATAATTATAGGTCAATTAGGGGGTACACTATGTATATTTTAAATAGTGCATTAAAACAAGAAAATACGAAGACACTTTTCTATGTTAACTAACGGCACGGTATCGGACCTTAATATTGACCTATAATTTTTAAATTGGACCACGTAATTATATTACAGGGTTATAGTGTTCCCTACCACAGGAAATAATTATAGGTCAATTAGGGGGTACACAGAGTGACCCTAAAGTTTAGTATGTATGCCTATGCGAAATAAAGAGTTCTGAGAAGCTTAAAATGAGGAAATAAGCGTTCTAAAATGCTTTAAAAATTCAAAGACATTTTTCTATGTTAACTAACGGCACGGTATCGGACCTTAATATTGACCTATAATTTTAAATTGGACCACGCATTATATTACAGGGTAATAGTGTACCATACCACAGGAAAATAATTATAGGTCATTTAGGGGGTACACAGCGTGACCCTAAATTTTACTATGTATGCCTATGCGAAATAGAGTGTTCTGAGATGCTTAAAATGAAGAAATAAGCGTTCTAAAATGCTTTAAAAATTCAAAGACATCTTTCAATGGTTAACTAACGCAAGGCGCAATATCAGACCTTAATATTGACCCATAATATTTAAATTGGACCAGGTATTATATAACAGGGTAATAGTGTACCCTACCACATGAAATAATTATAGGTCAATTAGGGGGTACACTAGGTATATTTTAAATAGTGCATTAAAACAAGGAAATACGAAGACACTTTTCTATGTTAACTAACGGCACGTTATCGGACCCTAATATTGACCTATAATTTTTAAATTGTACCGCGTATTATATTACAGGGTAATAGTGTACCTTACCACAGGAAATAATTATAGGTCAATTAGGTGGTACACAGCGTGACCCTAAAGTTTACTATGTATGCCTATGCGAAATAGAGTGTTCTGAGAAGCTTAAAATGAAGAAATAAGCGTTCTAAAATGCTTTAAAAATTCAAAGACATCTTTCAATGGTTAACTAACGCAAGGCGCGATATCAGACCTTAATATGGAACCATAATATTTCAATTGGACCAGGTATTATATTACAGGGTAATAGTGTACCCTACAACAGGAAATAATTATAGGTCAATTAGGGGGTACACTATGTATATTTTAAATAGTGCATTAAAACAAGAAAATACGAAGGACACTTTTCTATGTTAACTAACGGCACGGTATCGGACCTTAATATTGATCTATAAATTTTAAATTGGACCACGTATTATATTACAGGGTTATAGTGTACCCTACCACAGGAATAATTATAGGTCAATTAGGGGGTACACAGAGTGACCCTAAAGTTTACTATGTATGCCTATGCGAAATAAAGTGTTCTGAGAAGCTTAAAATTAGGAAATAAGCGTTCTAAAATGCTTTAAAAATTCAAAGACATCTTTCAATGGTTAACTAACGCAAGGCGCAATATCAGACCTTAATATTGACCCATAATATTTAAATTTGACCAGGTATTATATTACAGGGTAATAGTGTACCCTACCACAGGAAATAATTATAGGGTCAATTAGGGGGTACGCAGAGTGACCCTAAAGTTTACTATGTATGCCTATGCGAAATAAAGTGTTCTGAGAAGCTTAAAATGAGGAAATAAGCGTTCTAAAATTCTTTAAAAATTCAAAGACATTTTTCTATGTTAACTAACGGCACGGTATCGGACCTTAATATTGACCTATAATTTTTTAAATTGGACCACCTATTATTATTACAGGGTAATAGTGTACCCTACCACAGGAAATAATTATAGGTCAATTAGGGGGTACACAGCGTGACCCTAAAGTTTACTATGTATGCCTATGCGAAATAAAGTGTTCTGAGAAGCTTAAAATGAAGAAATAAGCGTTCTAAAATGCTTTAAAAATTCAAAGACATCTTTCAATGGTTAACTAACGCAAGGCGCAATATCAACCTTAATATTGACCCATAATATTTAAATTGAACCAGGTATTGTATTACAGGGTAATAGTGTACCCTACCACAGGAAATAATTATAGGTCAATTAGGGGGTACACTATGTATATTTTAAATAGTGCATTAAAACAAGGAAATACAAAGACATTTTTCAATGTTTACTAACGGCACGGTATCGGAACTTAATATTGACCTATAATTTTTAAATTGGACCACGTATTATATTACAGGGTAATAGTGTACCCTACCACAGGAAATAATTATAGGTCATTTAGGGGGTACACAGCGTGACCTTAAATTTTACTATGTATGCCTATGCGAAATAGAGTGTTCTGAGAAGCTTAAAATGAAGAAATAAGCGTTCTAAAATGCTTTAAAAATTCAGACATCTTTCAATGGTTAACTAACGCAAGGCGCAATATCAGACCTTAATATTGACCCATAATATTTAAATTGGACCAGGTATTATATTACAGGGTAATAGTGTACCCTACCAAAGGAAATAATTATAGGTCAATTAGGGGGTACACAGCGTGACCCTAAAGTTTACTATGTATGCCTATGCGAAATAAAGTGTTCTGAGAAGCTTAAAATGAGGAAATAAGCGTTCTAAAATGCTTTAAAAATTCAAAGACATCTTTCAATGGTTAACTAACGCAAGGCGCAATTTCAGACCTTAATATTGACCCATAATATTTAAATTGGACCAGGTATTATATTACAGGGTAATAGTGTACCCTACCACATGAAATAATTATAGGTCAATTAGGGGGTACACTATGTATATTTTAAATAGTGCATTAAAACAAGGAAATACGAAGACACTTTTCTATGTTAACTAACGGCACGTTATCGGACCCTAATATTGACCTATAATTTTTAAATTGTACCGCGTATTATATTACAGGGTAATAGTGTACCTTACCACAGGAAATAATTATAGGTCAATTAGGTGGTACACAGCGTGACCCTAAAGTTTACTATGTATGCCTATGCGAAATAGAGTGTTCTGAGAAGCTTAAAATGAAGAAATAAGCGTTCTAAAATGCTTTAAAAATTCAAAGACATCTTTCAATGGTTAACTAACGCAAGGCGCGATATCAGACCTTAATATGGAACCATAATATTTCAATTGGACCAGGTATTATATTACAGGGTAATAGTGTACCATACAACAGGAAATAATTATAGGTCAATTAGGGGGTACACTATGTATATTTTAAATAGTGCATTAAAACAAGAAAATACGAAGACACTTTTCTATGTTAACTAACGGCACGGTATCGGACCTTAATATTGATCTATAAATTTTAAATTGGACCACGTATTATATTACAGGGTTATAGTGTACCCTACCACAGGAAATAATTATAGGTCAATTAGGGGGTACACAGAGTGACCCTAAAGTTTACTATGTATGCCTATGCGAAATAAAGTGTTCTGAGAAGCTTAAAATTAGGAAATAAGCGTTCTAAAATGCTTTAAAAATTCAAAGACATCTTTCAATGGTTAACTAACGCAAGGCGCAATATCAGACCTTAATATTGACCCATAATATTTAAATTTGACCAGGTATTATATTACAGGGTAATAGTGTACCCTACCACAGGAAATAATTATAGGTCAATTAGGGGGTACGCAGAGTGACCCTAAAGTTTACTATGTATGCCTATGCGAAATAAAGTGTTCTGAGAAGCTTAAAATGAGGAAATAAGCGTTCTAAAATTCTTTAAAAATTCAAAGACATTTTTCTATGTTAACTAACGGCACGGTATCGGACCTTAATATTGACCTATAATTTTTAAATTGGACCACCTATTATATTACAGGGTAATAGTGTACCCTACCACAGGAAATAATTATAGGTCAATTAGGGGGTACACAGCGTGACCCTAAAGTTTACTATGTATGCCTATGCGAAATAGTGTTCTGAGAAGCTTAAAATGAAGAAATAAGCGTTCTAAAATGCTTTAAAAATTCAAAGACATCTTTCAATGGTTAACTAACGCAAGGCGCAATATCAAACCTTAATATTGACCCATAATATTTAAATTGAACCAGGTATTGTATTACAGGGTAATAGTGTACCCTACCACAGGAAATAATTATAGGTCAATTAGGGGGTACACTATGTATATTTTAAATAGTGCATTAAAACAAGGAAATACAAAGACATTTTTCAATGTTTACTAACGGCACGGTATCGGAACTTAATATTGACCTATAATTTTTAAATTGGACCAGGTATTATATTACAGGGTAATAGTGTACCCTACCACAGGAAATAATTATAGGTCATTTAGGGGGTACACAGCGTGACCTTAAATTTTACTATGTATGCCTATGCGAAATAGAGTGTTCTGAGAAGCTTAAAATGAAGAAATAAGCGTTCTAAAATGCTTTAAAAATTCAGACATCTTTCAATGGTTAACTAACGCAAGGCGCAATATCAGACCTTAATATTGACCCATAATATTTAAATTGGACCAGGTATTATATTACAGGGTAATAGTGTACCCTACCAAAGGAAATAATTATAGGTCAATTAGGGGGTACACAGCGTGACCCTAAAGTTTACTATGTATGCCTATGCGAAATAAAGTGTTCTGAGAAGCTTAAAATGAGGAAATAAGCGTTCTAAAATGCTTTAAAAATTCAAAGACATCTTTCAATGGTTAACTAACGCAAGGCGCAATTTCAGACCTTAATATTGACCCATAATATTTAAATTGGACCAGGTATTATATTACAGGGTAATAGTGTACCCTACCACATGAAATAATTATAGGTCAATTAGGGGGTACACTATGTATATTTTAAATAGTGCATTAAAACAAGGAAATACGAAGACACTTTTCTATGTTAACTAACGGCACGTTATCGGACCCTAATATTGACCTATAATTTTTAAATTGTACCGCGTATTATATTACAGGGTAATAGTGTACCTTACCACAGGAAATAATTATAGGTCAATTAGGTGGTACACAGCGTGACCCTAAAGTTTACTATGTATGCCTATGCGAAATAGAGTGTTCTGAGAAGCTTAAAATGAAGAAATAAGCGTTCTAAAATGCTTTAAAAATTCAAAGACATCTTTCAATGGTTAACTAACGCAAGGCGCGATATCAGACCTTAATATGGAACCATAATATTTCAATTGGACCAGGTATTATATTACAGGGTAATAGTGTACCCTACAACAGGAAATAATTATAGGTCAATTAGGGGGTACACTATGTATATTTTAAATAGTGCATTAAAACAAGAAAATACGAAGACACTTTTCTATGTTAACTAACGGCACGGTATCGGACCTTAATATTGATCTATAAATTTTAAATTGGACCACGTATTATATTACAGGGTTATAGTGTACCCTACCACAGGAAATAATTATAGGTCAATTAGGGGGTACACAGAGTGACCCTAAAGTTTACTATGTATGCCTATGCGAAATAAAGTGTTCTGAGAAGCTTAAAATTAGAAAATAAGCGTTCTAAAATGCTTTAAAAATTCAAAGACATCTTTGAATGGTTAACTAACGCAAGGCGCAATATCAGACCTTAATATTGACCCATAATATTTAAATTTGACCAGGTATTATATTACAGGGTAATAGTGTACCCTACCACAGGAAATAATTATAGGTCAATTAGGGGGTACGCAGAGTGACCCTAAAGTTTACTATGTATGCCTATGCGAAATAAAGTGTTCTGAGAAGCTTAAAATGAGGAAATAAGCGTTCTAAAATTCTTTAAAAATTCAAAGACATTTTTCTATGTTAACTAACGGCACGGTATCGGACCTTAATATTGACCTATAATTTTTAAATTGGACCACCTATTATATTACAGGGTAATAGTGTACCCTACCACAGGAAATAATTATAGGTCAATTAGGGGGTACACAGCGTGACCCTAAAGTTTACTATGTATGCCTATGCGAAATAGTGTTCTGAGAAGCTTAAAATGAAGAAATAAGCGTTCTAAAATGCTTTAAAAATTCAAAGACATCTTTCAATGGTTAACTAACGCAAGGCGCAATATCAAACCTTAATATTGACCCATAATATTTAAATTGAACCAGGTATTGTATTACAGGGTAATAGTGTACCCTACCACAGGAAATAATTATAGGTCAATTAGGGGGTACACTATGTATATTTTAAATAGTGCATTAAAACAAGGAAATACAAAGACATTTTTCAATGTTTACTAACGGCACGGTATCGGAACTTAATATTGACCTATAATTTTTAAATTGGACCAGGTATTATATTACAGGGTAATAGTGTACCCTACCACAGGAAATAATTATAGGTCATTTAGGGGGTACACAGCGTGACCTTAAATTTTACTATGTATGCCTATGCGAAATAGAGTGTTCTGAGAAGCTTAAAATGAAGAAATAAGCGTTCTAAAATGCTTTAAAAATTCAGACATCTTTCAATGGTTAACTAACGCAAGGCGCAATATCAGACCTTAATATTGACCCATAATATTTAAATTGGACCAGGTATTATATTACAGGGTAATAGTGTACCCTACCAAAGGAAATAATTATAGGTCAATTAGGGGGTACACAGCGTGACCCTAAAGTTTACTATGTATGCCTATGCGAAATAAAGTGTTCTGAGAAGCTTAAAATGAGGAAATAAGCGTTCTAAAATGCTTTAAAAATTCAAAGACATCTTTCAATGGTTAACTAACGCAAGGCGCAATTTCAGACCTTAATATTGACCCATAATATTTAAATTGGACCAGGTATTATATTACAGGGTAATAGTGTACCCTACCACATGAAATAATTATAGGTCAATTAGGGGGTACACTATGTATATTTTAAATAGTGCATTAAAACAAGGAAATACGAAGACACTTTTCTATGTTAACTAACGGCACGTTATCGGACCCTAATATTGACCTATAATTTTTAAATTGTACCGCGTATTATATTACAGGGTAATAGTGTACCTTACCACAGGAAATAATTATAGGTCAATTAGGTGGTACACAGCGTGACCCTAAAGTTTACTATGTATGCCTATGCGAAATAAAGTGTTCTGAGAAGCTTAAAATTAGGAAATAAGCGTTCTAAAATGCTTTAAAAATTCAAAGACATCTTTCAATGGTTAACTAACGCAAGGCGCAATATCAGACCTTAATATTGACCCATAATATTTAAATTGGACCACCTATTATATTACAGGGTAATAGTGTACCCTACCACAGGAAATAATTATAGGTCAATTAGGGGGTACACAGCGTGACCCTAAAGTTTACTATGTATGCCTATGCGAAATAAAGTGTTCTGAGAAGCTTAAAATGAAGAAATAAGCGTTCTAAAATGCTTTAAAAATTCAAAGACATCTTTCAATGGTTAACTAACGCAAGGCGCAATATCAAACCTTAATATTGACCCATAATATTTAAATTGAACCAGGTATTGTATTACAGGGTAATAGTGTACCCTACCACAGGAAATAATTATAGGTCAATTAGGGGGTACACTATGTATATTTTAAATAGTGCATTAAAACAAGGAAATACAAAGACATTTTTCAATGTTTACTAACGGCACGGTATCGGAACTTAATATTGACCTATAATTTTTAAATTGGACCACGTATTATATTACAGGGTAATAGTGTACCCTACCACAGGAAATAATTATAGGTCATTTAGGGGGTACACAGCGTGACCTTAAATTTTACTATGTATGCCTATGCGAAATAGAGTGTTCTGAGAAGCTTAAAATGAAGAAATAAGCGTTCTAAAATGCTTTAAAAATTCAGACATCTTTCAATGGTTAACTAACGCAAGGCGCAATATCAGACCTTAATATTGACCCATAATATTTAAATTGGACCAGGTATTATATTACAGGGTAATAGTGTACCCTACCAAAGGAAATAATTATAGGTCAATTAGGGGGTACACAGCGTGACCCTAAAGTTTACTATGTATGCCTATGCGAAATAAAGTGTTCTGAGAAGCTTAAAATGAGGAAATAAGCGTTCTAAAATGCTTTAAAAATTCAAAGACATTTTTCTATGTTAACTAACGGCACGGTATCGACCTTAATATTGACCTATAATTTTTAAATTGGACCACCTATTATATTACAGGGTAATAGTGTACCCTACAACAGGAAATAATTATAGGTCAATTAGGGGGTACACTATGTATATTTTAAATAGTGCATTAAAACAAGAAATACGAAAACACTTTTCTATGTTAACTAACGGCACGGTATCGGACCTTAATATTGACCTATAATTTTTAAATTGGACCACGTATTATATTACAGGGTTATAGTGTATCCTACCACAGGAAATAATTATAGGTCAAATAGGGGGTACACAGCGTGACCCTAAAGTTTACTATGTATGCCTATGCGAAATAAAGTGTTCTGAGAAGCTTAAAATGAGGAAATTAGCGTTCTAAAATGCTTTAAAAATTCAAAGACATTTTTCAATGTTAACTAACGGCACGGTATCGGACCTTAATACTGACCTATAATTTTTAAATTGGACAACGTATTATATTACAGGGTTATAGTGTACCCTACCACAGGAAATAATTATAGGTCAATTAGGGGGTACACAGAGTGACCTTAAAGTTTACTATGTATGCCTATGCGAAATAGAGTGTTCTGAGATGCTTAAAATGAAGAAATAAGCGTTCTAAAATGCTTTAAAAATTCAAAGACATCTTTCAATGGTTAACTAACGCAAGGCGCGATATCAGACCTTAATATGGAACCATAATATTTCAATTGGACCAGGTATTATAATGCAGGGTAATAGTGTACCCTACAACAGGAAATAATTATAGGTCAATTAGGGGGTACACTATGTATATTTTAAATAGTGCATTAAAACAAGAAAATACGAAGACACTTTTCTATGTTAACTAACGGCACGGTATCGGACCTTAATATTGACCTATAATTTTTAAATTGGACCACGTATTATATTACAGGGTTATAGTGTTCCCTACCACAGGAAATAATTATAGGTCAATTAGGGGGTACACAGAGTGACCCTAAAGTTTAGTATGTATGCCTATGCGAAATAAAGAGTTCTGAGAAGCTTAAAATGAGGAAATAAGCGTTCTAAAATGCTTTAAAAATTCAAAGACATTTTTCTATGTTAACTAACGGCACGGTAACGGACCTTAATATTGACCTATAATTTTTAAATTGGACCACGCATTATATTACAGGGTAATAGTGTACCATACCACAGGAAATAATTATAGGTCATTTAGGGGGTACACAGCGTGACCCTAAATTTTACTATGTATGCCTATGCGAAATAGAGTGTTCTGAGATGCTTAAAATGAAGAAATAAGCGTTCTAAAATGCTTTAAAAATTCAAAGACATCTTTCAATGGTTAACTAACGCAAGGCGCAATATCAGACCTTAATATTGACCCATAATATTTAAATTGGACCAGGTATTATATAACAGGGTAATAGTGTACCCTACCACAGGAAATAATTATAGGTCAATTAGGGGGTACACTATGTATATTTTAAATAGTGCATTAAAACAAGGAAATACGAAGACACTTTTCTATGTTAACTAACGGCACGGTATCGGACCTTAATATTGATCTATAATTTTTAAATTGGACCACGTATTATATTACAGGGTTATAGTGTACCCTACCACAGGAAATAATTATAGGTCAATTAGGGGGTACACAGAGTGACCCTAAAGTTTACTATGTATGCCTATGCGAAATAAAGTGTTCTGAGAAGCTTAAAATTAGGAAATAAGCGTTCTAAAATGCTTTAAAAATTCAAAGACATCTTTCAATGGTTAACTAACGCAAGGCGCAATATCAGACCTTAATATTGACCCATAATATTTAAATTGGACCAGGTATTATAATACAGGGTAATAGTGTACCCTACCACAGGAAATAATTATAGGTCAATTAGGGGGTACGCAGAGTGACCCTAAAGTTTACTATGTATGCCTATGCGAAATAAAGTGTTCTGAGAAGCTTAAAATGAGGAAATAAGCGTTCTAAAATTCTTTAAAAATTCAAAGACATTTTTCTATGTTAACTAACGGCACGGTATCGGACCTTAATATTGACCTATAATTTTTAAATTGGACCACCTATTATATTACAGGGTAATAGTGTACCCTACCACAGGAAATAATTATAGGTCAATTAGGGGGTACACAGCGTGACCCTAAAGTTTACTATGTATGCCTATGCGAAATAGAGTGTTCTGAGAAGCTTAAAATGAAGAAATAAGCGTTCTAAAATGCTTTAAAAATTCAGACATCTCTCAATGGTTAACTAACGCAAGGCGCAATATCAGACCTTAATATTGACCCATAATATTTAAATTGGACCAGGTATTATATTACAGGGTAATAGTGTACCCTACCAAAGGAAATAATTATAGGTCAATTAGGGGGTACACAGCGTGACCCTAAAGTTTACTATGTATGCCTATGCGAAATAAAGTGTTCTGAGAAGCTTAAAATGAGGAAATAAGCGTTCTAAAATGCTTTAAAAATTCAAAGACATTTTTCTATGTTAACTAACGGCACGGTATCAGACCTTAACATTGATCTATAATTTTTAAATTGGACCACGTATTATATTACAGGGTAATAGTGTACCCTACAACAGGAAATAATTATAGGTCAATTAGGGGGTACACTATGTATATTTTAAATAGTGCATTAAAACAAGAAAATACGAAGACACTTTTCTATATTAACTAACGGCACGGTATCGGACCTTAATATTGACCTATAATTTTTAAATTGGACCACGTATTATATTACAGGGTTATAGTGTATCCTACCACAGGAAATAATTATAGGTCAAATAGGGGGTACACAGCGTGACCCAAAAGTTTACTATGTATGCCTATGCGAAATAAAGTGTTCTGAGAAGCTTAAAATGAGGAAATTAGCGTTCTAAAATGCTTTAAAAATTCAAAGACATTTTTCAATGTTAACTAACGGCACGGTATCGGACCTTAATACTGACCTATAATTTTTAAATTGGACAACGTATTATATTACAGGGTTATAGTGTACCCTACCACAGGAAATAATTATAGGTCAATTAGGGGGTACACAGAGTGACCTTAAAGTTTACTATGTATGCCTATGCGAAATAGAGTGTTCTGAGATGCTTAAAATGAAGAAATAAGCGTTCTAAAATGCTTTAAAAATTCAAAGACATCTTTCAATGGTTAACTAACGCAAGGCGCGATATCAGACCTTAATATGGAACCATAATATTTCAATTGGACCAGGTATTATAATACAGGGTAATAGTGTACCCTACAACAGGAAATAATTATAGGTCAATTAGGGGGTACACTATGTATATTTTAAATAGTGCATTAAAACAAGAAAATACGAAGACACTTTTCTATGTTAACTAACGGCACGGTATCGGACCTTAATATTGACCTATAATTTTTAAATTGGACCACGTATTATATTACAGGGTTATAGTGTTCCCTACCACAGGAAATAATTATAGGTCAATTAGGGGGTACACAGAGTGACCCTAAAGTTTAGTATGTATGCCTATGCGAAATAAAGAGTTCTGAGAAGCTTAAAATGAGGAAATAAGCGTTCTAAAATGCTTTAAAAATTCAAAGACATTTTTCTATGTTAACTAACGGCACGGTATCGGACCTTAATATTGACCTATAATTTTTAAATTGGACCACGCATTATATTACAGGGTAATAGTGTACCATACCACAGGAAATAATTATAGGTCATTTAGGGGGTACACAGCGTGACCCTAAATTTTACTATGTATGCCTATGCGAAATAGAGTGTTCTGAGATGCTTAAAATGAAGAAATAAGCGTTCTAAAATGCTTTAAAAATTCAAAGACATCTTTCAATGGTTAACTAACGCAAGGCGCAATATCAGACCTTAATATTGACCCATAATATTTAAATTGGACCAGGTATTATATAACAGGGTAATAGTGTACCCTACCACAGGAAATAATTATAGGTCAATTAGGGGGTACACTATGTATATTTTAAATAGTGCATTAAAACAAGGAAATACGAAGACACTTTTCTATGTTAACTAACGGCACGGTATCGGACCTTAATATTGACCTATAATTTTTAAATTGGACCACGTATTATATTACAGGGTTATAGTGTACCCTACCACAGGAAATAATTATAGGTCAATTAGGGGGTACGCAGAGTGACCCTAAAGTTTACTATGTATGCCTATGCGAAATAAAGTGTTCTGAGAAGCTTAAAATGAGGAAATAAGCGTTCTAAAATGCTTTAAAAATTCAAAGACAATTTTCTATGTTAACTAACGGCACGGTATCGGACCTTAATATTGACCTATAATTTTTAATTTGGACCACCTATTATATTACAGGGTAATAGTGTACCCTACCAAAGGAAATAATTATAGGTCAATTAGGGGGTACACAGCGTGACCCTAAAGTTTACTATGTATGCCTATGCGAAATAGAGTGTTCTGAGATGCTTAAAATGAAGAAATAAGCGTTCTAAAATGCTTTAAAAATTCAAAGACATCTTTCAATGGTTAACTAACGCAAGGCGCAATATCAGACCTTAATATTGACCCATAATATTTAAATTGGACCAGGTATTATATTACAGGGTAATAGTGTACCCTACCAAAGGAAATAATTATAGGTCAATTAGGGGGTACACAGCGTGACCCTAAAGTTTACTATGTATGCCTATGCGAAATAAAGTGTTCTGAGAAGCTTAAAATGAGGAAATAAGTGTTCTAAAATGCTTTAAAAATTCAAAGACATCTTTCAATGGTTAACTAACGCAAGGCGCAATATCAGACCTTAATATTGACCCATAATATTTAAATTGGACCAGGTATTATATTACAGGGTAATAGTGTACCCTACCACATGAAATAATTATAGGTCAATTAGGGGGTACACTATGTATATTTTAAATAGTGCATTAAAACAAGGAAATACGAAGACACTTTTCTATGTTAACTAACGGCACGGTATCGGACCTTAATATTGGCCTATAATTTTTAAATTGGACCACCTATTATATTACAGGGTAATAGTGTACCCTACAACAGGAAATAATTATAGGTCAATTAGGGGGTACACTATGTATATTTTAAATAGTGCATTAAAACAAGAAAATACGAAGACACTTTTCTATGATAACTAACGGCACGATATCGGACCTTAATATTGACCTATAAATTTTAAATTGGACCACGTATTATATTACAGGGTTATAGTGTACCCTACCACAGGAAATAATTATAGGTCAATTAGGGGGTACACAGAGTGACCTTAAAGTTTACTATGTATGCCTATGCGAAATAGAGTGTTCTGAGATGCTAAAAATGAAGAAATAAGCGTTCTAAAATGCTTTAAAAATTCAAAGACATCTTTCAATGGTTAACTAACGCAAGGCGCAATATCAGACCTTAATATTGACCCATAATATTTAAATTGGACCAGGTATTATATTTCAGGGTAATAGTGTACCCTACCACAGGAAATAATTATAGGTCAATTAGGGGGTACACTATGTATATTTTAAATAGTGCATTAAAACAAGGAAATACGAAGACACTTTTCTATGTTAACTAACGGCACGGTATCGGACCTTAATATTGACCTATAATTTTTAAATTGTACCGCGTATTATATTACAGGGTAATAGTGTACCCTAGAACAGGAACTAATTATAGGTCAATTAGGGGGTACACAGAGTGACCCTAAAGTTTAGTATGTATGCCTATGCGAAATAAAGTGTTCTGAAAAGCTTAAAATGAGGAAATAAGCGTTCTAAAATGCTTTAAAAATTCAAAGACATCTTTCAATGGTTAACTAACGCAAGGCGCAATATCCGACCTTAATATTGACCCATAATATTTAAATTGGACCAGGTATTATATTACAGGGTAATAGTGTACCCTACCACAGGAAATAATTATAGGTCAATTAGGGGGTACACTATGAATATTTTAAATAGTGCATTAAAACA
Organism: Parasteatoda tepidariorum; assembly: GCF_982258835.1. Taxonomy (NCBI): domain Eukaryota; kingdom Metazoa; phylum Arthropoda; class Arachnida; order Araneae; family Theridiidae; genus Parasteatoda; species Parasteatoda tepidariorum. Next base: position 34,320 of record NW_028257384.1, on the reverse strand, counting down.
AGGAAATACGAAGACACTTTTCTATGTTAACTAACGGCACGGTATCGGACCTTAATATTGACCTATAATTTTTAAATTGGACCACGTATTATATTACAGGGTTATAGTGTACCCTACCACAGGAAATAATTATAGGTCAATTAGGGGATACGCAGAGTGACCCTAAAGTTTACTATGTATGCCTATGCGAAATAAAGTGTTCTGAGAAGCTTAAAATGAGGAAATAAGCGTTCTAAAATGCTTTTAAAATTCAAAGACATTTTTCTATGTTAACTAACGGCACGGTATCGGACCTTAATATTGACCTATAATTTTTAAATTGGACCACCTATTATATTACAGGGTAATAGTGTACCCTACCACAGGAAATAATTATAGGTCAATTAGGGGGTACACTATGTATATTTTAAATAGTGCATTAAAACAAGAAAATACGAAGACACTTTTCTATGTTAACTAACGGCACGGTATCGGACCTTAATATTGACCTATAATTTTTAAATTGGACTACGTATTATATTACAGGGTTATAGTGTATCCTACCACAGGAAATAATTATAGGTCAAATAGGGGGTACACAGCGTGACCCTAAAGTTTACTATGTATGCCTATGCGAAATAAAGTGTTCTGAGAAGCTTAAAATGAGGAAATAAGCGTTCTAAAATGCTTTTAAAATTCAAAGACATTTTTCTATGTTAACTAACGGCACGGTATCGGACCTTAATATTGACCTATAATTTTTAAATTGGACCACCTATTATATTACAGGGTAATAGTGTACCCTACCACAGGAAATAATTATAGGTCATTTAGGGGGTACACTATGTATATTTTAAATAGTGCATTAAAACAAGGAAATACGAAGACACTTTTCTATGTTAACTAACGGCACGGTATCGGACCTTAATATTGACCTATAATTTTTAAATTGTACCACGTATTATATTACGGGGAATAGTGTACCTTACCACAGGAAATAATTATAGGTCAATTAGGTGGTACACAGCGTGACCCTAAAGTTTACTATGTATGCCTATGCGAAATAGAGTGTTCTGAGAAGCTTAAAATGAAGAAATAAGCGTTCTAAAATGCTTTAAAAATTCAAAGACATCTTTCAATGGTTAACTAACGCAAGGCGCGATATCAGACCTTAATATGGAACCATAATATTTCAATTGGACCAGGTATTATATTACAGGGTAATAGTGTTCCCTACAACAGGAAATAATTATAGGTCAATTAGGGGGTACACTATGTATATTTTAAATAGTGCATTAAAACAAGAAAATACGAAGACACTTTTCTATGTTAACTAACGGCACGGTATCGGACCTTAATATTGACCTATAATTTTTAAATTGGACCACGTATTATATTACAGGGTTATAGTGTACCCTACCACAGGAAATAATTATAGGTCAATTAGGGGGTACACAGAGTGACCCTAAAGTTTAGTATGTATGCCTATGCGAAATAAAGAGTTCTGAGAAGCTTAAAATGAGGAAATAAGCGTTCTAAAATGCTTTAAAAATTCAAAGACATTTTTGTATGTTAACTAACGGCACGGTATCGGACCTTAAAATTGACCTATAATTTTTAAATTGGACCACGTATTATATTACAGGGTAATAGTGTACCCTACAACAGGAAATAATTATAGGTCAATTAGGGGGTACACTATGTATATTTTAAATAGTGCATTAAAACAAGAAAATACGAAAACACTTTTCTATGTTAACTAACGGCACGGTATCGGACCTTAATATTGACCTATAATTTTTAAATTGGACCACGTATTATATTACAGGGTTATAGTGTATCCTACCACAGGAAATAATTATAGGTCAAATAGGGGGTACACAGCGTGACCCTAAAGTTTACTATGTATGCCTATGCGAAATAAAGTGTTCTGAGAAGCTTAAAATGAGGAAATTAGCGTTCTAAAATGCTTTAAAAATTCAAAGACATTTTTCAATGTTAACTAACGGCACGGTATCGGACCTTAATACTGACCTATAATTTTTAAATTGGACAACGTATTATATTACAGGGTTATAGTGTACCCTACCACAGGAAATAATTATAGGTCAATTAGGGGGTACACAGAGTGACCTTAAAGTTTACTATGTATGCCTATGCGAAATAGAGTGTTCTGAGATGCTTAAAATGAAGAAATAAGCGTTCTAAAATGCTTTAAAAATTCAAAGACATTTTTCTATGTTAACTAACGGCACGGTATCGGACCTTAATATTGACCTATAATTTTTAAATTGGACCACGCATTATATTACAGGGTAATAGTGTACCATACCACAGGAAATAATTATAGGTCATTTAGGGGGTACACAGCGTGACCCTAAATTTTACTATGTATGCCTATGCGAAATAGAGTGTTCTGAGATGCTTAAAATGAAGAAATAAGCGTTCTAAAATGCTTTAAAAATTCAAAGACATCTTTCAATGGTTAACTAACGCAAGGCGCAATATCAGACCTTAATATTGACCCATAATATTTAAATTGGACCAGGTATTATATAACAGGGTAATAGTGTACCCTACCACAGGAAATAATTATAGGTCAATTAGGGGGTACACTATGTATATTTTAAATAGTGCATTAAAGCAAGGAAATACGAAGACACTTTTCTATGTTAACTAACGGCACGGTATCGGACCTTAATATTGATCTATAATTTTTAAATTGGACCACGTATTATATTACAGGGTTATAGTGTACCCTACCACAGGAAATAATTATAGGTCAATTAGGGGGTACACAGAGTGACCCTAAAGTTTACTATGTATGCCTATGCGAAATAAAGTGTTCTGAGAAGCTTAAAATTAGGAAATAAGCGTTCTAAAATGCTTTAAAAATTCAAAGACATCTTTCAATGGTTAACTAACGCAAGGCGCAATATCAGACCTTAATATTGACCCATAATATTTAAATTGGACCAGGTATTATATTACAGGGTAATAGTGTACCCTACCACAGGAAATAATTATAGGTCAATTAGGGGGTACGCAGAGTGACCCTAAAGTTTACTATGTATGCCTATGCGAAATAAAGTGTTCTGAGAAGCTTAAAATGAGGAAATAAGCGTTCTAAAATTCTTTAAAAATTCAAAGACATTTTTCTATGTTAACTAACGGCACGGTATCGGACCTTAATATTGACCTATAATTTTTAAATTGGACCACCTATTATATTACAGGGTAATAGTGTACCCTACCAAAGGAAATAATTATAGGTCAATTAGGGGGTACACAGCGTGACCCTAAAGTTTACTATGTATGCCTATGCGAAATAGAGTGTTCTGAGAAGCTTAAAATGAAGAAATAAGCGTTCTAAAATGCTTTAAAAATTCAGACATCTTTCAATGGTTAACTAACGCAAGGCGCAATATCAGACCTTAATATTGACCCATAATATTTAAATTGGACCAGGTATTATATTACAGGGTAATAGTGTACCCTACCAAAGGAAATAATTATAGGTCAATTAGGGGGTACACAGCGTGACCCTAAAGTTTACTATGTATGCCTATGCGAAATAAAGTGTTCTGAGAAGCTTAAAATGAGGAAATAAGCGTTCTAAAATGCTTTAAAAATTCAAAGACATTTTTCTATGTTAACTAACGGCACGGTATCAGACCTTAACATTGATCTATAATTTTTAAATTGGACCACGTATTATATTACAGGGTAATAGTGTACCCTACAACAGGAAATAATTATAGGTCAATTAGGGGGTACACTATGTATATTTTAAATAGTGCATTAAAACAAGAAAATACGAAGACACTTTTCTATGTTAACTAACGGCACGGTATCGGACCTTAATATTGACCTATAATTTTTAAATTGGACCACGTATTATATTACTGGGTTATAGTGTATCCTACCACAGGAAATAATTATAGGTCAAATAGGGGGTACACAGCGTGACCCAAAAGTTTACTATGTATGCCTATGCGAAATAAAGTGTTCTGAGAAGCTTAAAATGAGGAAATTAGCGTTCTAAAATGCTTTAAAAATTCAAAGACATTTTTCAATGTTAACTAACGGCACGGTATCGGACCTTAATACTGACCTATAATTTTTAAATTGGACAACGTATTATATTACTGGGTTATAGTGTACCCTACCACAGGAAATAATTATAGGTCAATTAGGGGGTACACAGAGTGACCTTAAAGTTTACTATGTATGCCTATGCGAAATAGAGTGTTCTGAGATGCTTAAAATGAAGAAATAAGCGTTCTAAAATGCTTTAAAAATTCAAAGACATCTTTCAATGGTTAACTAACGCAAGGCGCGATATCAGACCTTAATATGGAACCATAATATTTCAATTGGACCAGGTATTATAATACAGGGTAATAGTGTACCCTACAACAGGAAATAATTATAGGTCAATTAGGGGGTACACTATGTATATTTTAAATAGTGCATTAAAACAAGAAAATACGAAGACACTTTTCTATGTTAACTAACGGCACGGTATCGGACCTTAATATTGACCTATAATTTTTAAATTGGACCACGTATTATATTACAGGGTTATAGTGTTCCCTACCACAGGAAATAATTATAGGTCAATTAGGGGGTACACAGAGTGACCCTGAAGTTTAGTATGTATGCCTATGCGAAATAAAGAGTTCTGAGAAGCTTAAAATGAGGAAATAAGCGTTCTAAAATGCTTTAAAAATTCAAAGACATTTTTCTATGTTAACTAACGGCACGGTATCGAACCTTAATATTGACCTATAATTTTTAAATTGGACCACGCATTATATTACAGGGTAATAGTGTACCATACCACAGGAAATAATTATAGGTCATTTAGGGGGTACACAGCGTGACCCTAAATTTTACTATGTATGCCTATGCGAAATAGAGTGTTCTGAGATGCTAAAAATGAAGAAATAAGCGTTCTAAAATGCTTTAAAAATTCAAAGACATCTTTCAATGGTTAACTAACGCAAGGCGCAATATCAGACCTTAATATTGACCCATAATATTTAAATTGGACCAGGTATTATATTTCAGGGTAATAGTGTACCCTACCACAGGAAATAATTATAGGTCAATTAGGGGGTACACTATGTATATTTTAAATAGTGCATTAAAACAAGGAAATACGAAGACACTTTTCTATGTTAACTAACGGCACGGTATCGGACCTTAATATTGACCTATAATTTTTAAATTGTACCGCGTATTATATTACAGGGTAATAGTGTACCCTAGAACAGGAACTAATTATAGGTCAATTAGGGGGTACACAGAGTGACCCTAAAGTTTAGTATGTATGCCTATGCGAAATAAAGTGTTCTGAAAAGCTTAAAATGAGGAAATAAGCGTTCTAAAATGCTTTAAAAATTCAAAGACATCTTTCAATGGTTAACTAACGCAAGGCGCAATATCCGACCTTAATATTGACCCATAATATTTAAATTGGACCAGGTATTATATTACAGGGTAATAGTGTACCCTACCACAGGAAATAATTATAGGTCAATTAGGGGGTACACTATGTATATTTTAAATAGTGCATTAAAACAAGGAAATACGAAGACACTTTTCTATGTTAACTAACGGCACGGTATCGGACCTTAATATTGACCTATAATTTTTAAATTGGACCACGTATTATATTACAGGGTTATAGTGTACCCTACCACAGGAAATAATTATAGGTCAATTAGGGGATACGCAGAGTGACCCTAAAGTTTACTATGTATGCCTATGCGAAATAAAGTGTTCTGAGAAGCTTAAAATGAAGAAATAAGCGTTCTAAAATGCTTTAAAAATTCAAAGACATCTTTCAATGGTTAGCTAACGCAAGGCGCAATATCAAACCTTAATATTGACCCATAATATTTAAATTGAACCAGGTATTGTATTACAGGGTAATAGTGTACCCTACCACAGGAAATAATTATAGGTCAATTAGGGGGTACACAGCGTGACCCTAAAGTTTACTATGTATGCCTATGCGAAATAAAGTGTTCTGAGAAGCTTAAAATGAGGAAATAAGCGTTCTAAAATGCTTTAAAAATTCAAAGACATTTTTCTATGTTAACTAACGGCACGGTATCGGACCTTAATATTGACCTATAATTTTTAAATTGGACCACCTATTATATTACAGGGTAATAGTGTTCCCTACAACAGGAAATAATTATAGGTCAATTAGGGGGTACACTATGTATATTTTAAATAGTGCATTAAAACAAGAAAATACGAAGACACTTTTCTATGTTAACTAACGGCACGGTATCGGACCTTAATATTGACCTATAATTTTTAAATTCGACCACGTATTATATTACAGGGTTATAGTGTATCCTACCACAGGAAATAATTATAGGTCAAATAGGGGGTACACAGCGTGACCCTAAAGTTTACTATGTATGCCTATGCGAAATAAAGTGTTCTGAGAAGCTTAAAATGAGGAAATAAGCGTTCTAAAATGCTTTTAAAATTCAAAGACATTTTTCTATGTTAACTAACGGCACGGTATCGGACCTTAATATTGACCTATAATTTTTAAATTGGACCACCTATTATATTACAGGGTAATAGTGTACCCTACCACAGGAAATAATTATAGGTCATTTAGGGGGTACACTATGTATATTTTAAATAGTGCATTAAAACAAGGAAATACGAAGACACTTTTCTATGTTAACTAACGGCACGGTATCGGACCTTAATATTGACCTATAATTTTTAAATTGTACCACGTATTATATTACAGGGTAATAGTGTACCTTACCACAGGAAATAATTATAGGTCAATTAGGTGGTACACAGCGTGACCCTGAAGTTTACTATGTATGCCTATGCGAAATAGAGTGTTCTGAGAAGCTTAAAATGAAGAAATAAGCGTTCTAAAATGCTTTAAAAATTCAAAGACATCTTTCAATGGTTAACTAACGCAAGGCGCGATATCAGACCTTAATATGGAACCATAATATTTCAATTGGACCAGGTATTATATTACAGGGTAATAGTGTGCCCTACAACAGGAAATAATTATAGGTCAATTAGGGGGAACACTATGTATATTTTAAATAGTGCATTAAAACAAGAAAATACGAAGACACTTTTCTATGTTAACTAACGGCACGGTATCGGACCTTAATATTGACCTATAATTTTTAAATTGGACCACGTATTATATTACAGGGTTATAGTGTACCCTACCACAGGAAATAATTATAGGTCAATTAGGGGGTACACAGAGTGACCCTAAAGTTTAGTATGTATGCCTATGCGAAATAAAGAGTTCTGAGAAGCTTAAAATGAGGAAATAAGCGTTCTAAAATGCTTTAAAAATTCAAAGACATTTTTGTATGTTAACTAACGGCACGGTATCGGACCTTAATATTGACCTATAATTTTTAAATTGGACCACGTATTATATTACAGGGTAATAGTGTACCTTACCACAGGAAATAATTATAGGTCATTTAGGGGGGACACAACGTGACCCTAAATTTTACTATGTATGCCTATGCGAAATAGAGTGTTCTGAGATGCTTAAAATGAAAAAATAAGCGTTCTAAAATGCTTTAAAAATTCAAAGACATCTTTCAATGGTTAACTAACGCAAGGCGCAATATCAGACCTTTATATTGACCCATAATATTTAAATTGGACCAGGTATTATATTACAGGGTAAAAGTGTACCCTACCACAGGAAATAATTATAGGTCAATTAGGGGGTACACTATGTATATTTTAAATAGTGCATTAAAACAAGGAAATACGAAGACACTTTTCTATGTTAACTAACGGCACGGTATCGGACCTTAATATTGACCTATAATTTTTAAATTGGACCACGTATTATATTACAGGGTTATAGTGTACCCTACCACAGGAAATAATTATAGGTCAATTAGGGGGTACGCAGAGTGACCCTAAAGTTTACTATGTATGCCTATGCGAAATAAAGTGTTCTGAGAAGCTAAAAAAGAGGAAATAAGCGTTCTAAAATGCTTTAAAAATTCAAAGACATCTTTCAATGGTTAACTAACGCAAGGCGCAATATCAGACCTTAATATTGACCTATAATATTTAAATTGGACCAGGTATTATATTACAGGGTAATAGTGTACCCTACCACAGGAAATAATTATAGGTCAATTAGGGGGTACACTATGTATATTTTAAATAGTGCATTAAAACAAGGAAATACGAAGACACTTTTCTATGTTAACTAACGGCACGTTATCGGACCTTAATATTGACCTATAATTTTTAAATTGTACCGCGTATTATATTACAGGGTAATAGTGTACCCTAGAACAGGAACTAATTATAGGTCAATTAGGGGGTACACAGAGTGACCCTAAAGTTTAGTATGTATGCCTATGCGAAATAAAGTGTTCTGAAAAGCTTAAAATGAGGAAATAAGCGTTCTAAAATGCTTTAAAAATTCAAAGACATCTTTCAATGGTTAACTAACGCAAGGCGCAATATCAGACCTTAATATTGACCCATAATATTTAAATTGGACCAGGTATTATATTACATGGTAATAGTGTACCCTACCACAGGAAATAATTATAGGTCAATTAGGGGGTACACTATGTATATTTTAAATAGTGCATTAAAACAAGGAAATACGAAGACACTTTTCTATGTTAACTAACGGCACGGTATCGGACCTTAATATTGACCTATAATTTTTAAATTGGACCACGTATTATATTACAGGGTTATAGTGTACCCTACCACAGGAAATAATTATAGGTGAATTAGGGGATACGCAGAGTGACCCTAAAGTTTACTATGTATGCCTATGCGAAATAAAGTGTTCTGAGAAGCTTAAAATGAAGAAATAAGCGTTCTAAAATGCTTTAAAAATTCAAAGACATCTTTCAATGGTTAACTAACGCAAGGCGCAATATCAAACCTTAATATTGACCCATAATATTTAAATTGAACCAGGTATTGTATTACAGGGTAATAGTGTACCCTACCACAGGAAATAATTATAGGTCAATTAGGGGGTACACAGCGTGACCCTAAAGTTTACTATGTATGCCTATGCGAAATAAAGTGTTCTGAGAAGCTTAAAATGAGGAAATAAGCGTTCTAAAATGCTTTAAAAATTCAAAGACATTTTTCTATGTTAACTAACGGCACGGTATCGGACCTTAATATTGACCTATAATTTTTAAATTGGACCACCTATTATATTACAGGGTAATAGTGTTCCCTACAACAGGAAATAATTATAGGTCAATTAGGGGGTACACTATGTATATTTTAAATAGTGCATTAAAACAAGAAAATACGAAGACTCTTTTCTATGTTAACTAACGCCACGGTATCGGACCTTAATATTGACCTATAATTTTTAAATTGGACCACGTATTATATTACAGGGTTATAGTGTATCCTACCACAGGAAATAATTATAGGTCAAATAGGGGGTACACAGCGTGACCCTAAAGTTTACTATGTATGCCTATGCGAAATAAAGTGTTCTGAGAAGCTTAAAATGAGGAAATAAGCGTTCTAAAATGCTTTTAAAATTCAAAGACATTTTTCTATGTTAACTAACGGCACGGTATCGGACCTTAATATTGACCTATAATTTTTAAATTGGACCACCTATTATATTACAGGGTAATAGTGTACCCTACCACAGGAAATAATTATAGGTCATTTAGGGGGTACACTATGTATATTTTAAATAGTGCATTAAAACAAGGAAATACGAAGACACTTTTCTATGTTAACTAACGGCACGGTATCGGACCTTAATATTGACCTATAATTTTTAAATTGTACCACGTATTATATTACAGGGTAATAGTGTACCTTACCACAGGAAATAATTATAGGTCAATTAGGTGGTACACAGCGTGACCCTAAAGTTTACTATGTATGCCTATGCGAAATAGAGTGTTCTGAGAAGCTTAAAATGAAGAAATAAGCGTTCTAAAATGCTTTAAAAATTCATAGACATCTTTCAATGGTTAACTAACGCAAGGCGCGATATCAGACCTTAATATGGAACCATAATATTTCAATTGGACCAGGTATTATATTACAGGGTAATAGTGTGCCCTACAAAAGGAAATAATTATAGGTCAATTAGGGGGTACACTATGTATATTTTAAATAGTGCATTAAAACAAGAAAATACGAAGACACTTTTCTATGTTAACTAACGGCACGGTATCGGACCTTAATATTGACCTATAATTTTTAAATTGGACCACGTATTATATTACAGGGTTATAGTGTACCCTACCACAGGAAATAATTATAGGTCAATTAGGGGGTACACAGAGTGACCCTAAAGTTTAGTATGTATGCCTATGCGAAATAAAGAGTTCTGAGAAGCTTAAAATGAGGAAATAAGCGTTCTAAAATGCTTTAAAAATTCAAAGACATTTTTGTATGTTAACTAACGGCACGGTATCGGACCTTAATATTGACCTATAATTTTTAAATTGGACCACGTATTATATTACAGGGTAATAGTGTACCTTACCACAGGAAATAATTATAGGTCATTTAGGGGGTACACAACGTGACCCTAAATTTTACTATGTATGCCTATGCGAAATAGAGTGTTCTGAGATGCTTAAAATGAAAAAAATAAGCGTTCTAAAATGCTTTAAAAATTCAAAGACATCTTTCAATGGTTAACTAACGCAAGGCGCAATATCAGACCTTAATATTGACCCATAATATTTAAATTGGACCAGGTATTATATTACAGGGTAAAAGTGTACCCTACCACAGGAAATAATTATAGGTCAATTAGGGGGTACACTATGTATATTTTAAATAGTGCATTAAAACAAGGAAATACGAAGACACTTTTCTATGTTAACTAACGGCACGGTATCGGACCTTAATATTGACCTATAATTTTTAAATTGGACCACGTATTATATTACAGGGTTATAGTGTACCCTACCACAGGAAATAATTATAGGTCAATTAGGGGGTACGCAGAGTGACCCTAAAGTTTACTATGTATGCCTATGCGAAATAAAGTGTTCTGAGAAGCTAAAAAAGAGGAAATAAGCGTTCTAAAATGCTTTAAAAATTCAAAGACATTTTTCAATGTTAACTAACGGCACGGTATTGGACCTTAATATTGACCTATAATTTTTAAATTGGACCACGTATTATATTACAGGGTAATAGTGTACCCTACCACAGGAAATAATTATAGGTCATTTAGGGGGTACACAGCGTGACCCTAAATTTTACTATGTATGCCTATGCGAAATAGAGTGTTCTGAGATGCTTAAAATGAAGAAATAAGCGTTCTAAAATGCTTTAAAAATTCAAAGACATCTTTCAATGGTTAACCAACGCAAGGCGCAATATCAGACCTTAATATTGACCTATAATATTTAAATTGGACCAGGTATTATATTACAGGGTAATAGTGTACCCTACCACAGGAAATAATTATAGGTCAATTAGGGGGTACACTATGTATATTTTAAATAGTGCATTAAAACAAGGAAATACGAAGACACTTTTCTATGTTAACTAACGGCACGGTATCGGACCTTAATATTGACCTATAATTTTTAAATTGGACCACGTATTATATTACAGGGTTATAGTGTACCCTACCACAGGAAATAATTATAGGTCAATTAGGGGGTACGCAGAGTGACCCTAAAGTTTACTATGTATGCCTATGCGAAATAAAGTGTTCTGAGAAGCTTAAAATGAGGAAATAAGCGTTCTAAAATGCTTTAAAAATCCAAAGACAATTTTCTATGTTAACTAACGGCACGGTATCGGACCTTAATATTGACCTATAATTTTTAAATTGGACCACCTATTATATTACAGGGTAATAGTGTACCCTACCACAGGAAATAATTATAGGTCAATTAGGGGGTACACAGCCTGACCCTAAAGTTTACTATGTATGCCTATGCGAAATAAAGTGTTCTGAGAAGCTTAAAATGAAGAAATAAGCGTTCTAAAATGCTTTAAAAATTCAAAGACATCTTTCAATGGTTAACTAACGCAAGGCGCAATATCAAACCTTAATATTGACCCATAATATTTAAATTGGACCAGGTATTATATTACAGGGTAATAGTGTACCCTACCAAAGGAAATAATTATAGGTCAATTAGGGGGTACACAGCGTGACCCTAAAGTTTACTATGTATGCCTATGCGAAATAAAGTGTTTTGAGAAGCTTAAAATGAGGAAATAAGCGTTCTAAAATGCTTTAAAAATTCAAAGACATTTTTCTATGTTAACTAACGGCACGGTATCGGACCTTAATAATGACCTATAATTTTTAAATTGGACCACGTATTATATTACAAGGTAATAGTGTACCCTACCACAGGAAATAATTATAGGTCATTTAGGGGATACACAGCGTGACCCTAAATTTTACTATGTATGCCTATGCGAAATAGAGTGTTCTGAGATGCTTAAAATGAAGAAATAAGCGTTCTAAAATGCTTTAAAAATTCAAAGACATCTTTCAATGGTTAACTAACGCAAGGCGCAATATCAGACCTTAATATTGACCCATAATATTTAACTTGAGTCAGGTATTATATCACAGGGTTATAGTGAACCCTACCACAGGAAATAATTATAGGTCAATTAGGGGGTACACTATGTATATTTTAAATAGTGCATTAAAACAAGGAAATTCGAGACACTTTTCTATGTTAACTAACGGCACGGTATCGGACCTTAATATTGACCTATAATTTTTAAATTGGACCACGTATTATATTACAGGGTTATAGTGTATCCTACCACAGGAAATAATTATAGGTCAATTAGGGGGTACACAGCGTGACCCTAAAGTTTACTATGTATGCCTATGCGAAATAAAGTGTTCTGAGAAGCTTAAAATGAGGAAATAAGCGTTCTAAAATGCTTTAAAAATTCAAAGACATTTTTCAATGTTAACTAACGGCACGGTATCGGACCTTAATATTGACCTATAATTTTTAAATTGGACCACGTATTATATTACAGGGTAATAGTGTACCCTACCACTGGAAATAATTATAGGTCATTTAGGGGGTACACAGCGTGACCTTAAATTTTACTATGTATGCTTATGCGAAATAGAGTGCTTTGAGAAGCTTAAAATGAAGAAATAAGCGTTCTAAAATGCTTTAAAAATTCAAAGACATTTTTCAATGGTTAACTAACGCAAGGCGCAATATCAGACCTTAATATTGACCCATAATATTTAAATTGGACCAGGTATTATATTACAGGGTAATAGTGTACCCTAACACAGGAAATAATTATAGGTCAATTAGGGGGTACACTATGTATATTTTTATTAGTGCATTAAAACAAGGAAATACGAAGACACTTTTCTATGTTAACTAACGGCTCGGTATCGGACCTTAATATTGACCTATAATTTTTAAATTGGACCACGTATTATATTACATGGTAATAGTGTACCCTACCACAGGAAATAATTATAGGTCAATTAGGGGGTACGCAGTGTGACCCTAAAGTTTACTATGTATGCCTATGCGAAATAAAGTGTTCTGAGAAGCTTAAAATTAGGAAATAAGCGTTCTAAAATGCTTTAAAATTTCAAAGACATCTTTCAATGGTTAAATAACGCTAGGCGCAATATCAGACCTTAATATTGACCCATATTATTTAAATTGGACCAGGTATTATATTACAGGGTAATAGTGTACCCTACCACAGGAAATAATTATAGGGCTATTAGGGGGTACACTATGTATATTTTAAATAGTGCATTAGAACAAGGAAATACGAAGACACTTTTCTATGTTAACTAACGGCACGGTAACGGACCTTAATATTGACCTATAATATTTAAATTGGACCACGTATTATATTATAGGGTAATAGTGTACCCTACCACAAGAAATAATTATAGGTCAATTAGGGGGTACACAGCGTGACCCTAAAGTTTACTATGTATGCCTATGCGAAATAAAGTGTTCTGAGAAGCTTAAAATGAGGAAATAAGCGATCTAAAATGCTTTAAAAATTCAAAGACATTTTTCTATGTTAACTAACGGCACGGTATCGGACCTTAATATTGACCTATAATTTTCAAATTGGACCACCTATTATATTACAGGGTAATAGTGTTCCCTACAACAGGAAATAATTATAGGTCAATTAGGGGGTACACTATGTATATTTTAAATAGTGCATTATAACAAGAAAATACGAAGACACTTTTCTATGTTAACTAACGGCACGGTATCGGACCTTAATATTGACCTATAATTTTCAAATTGGACCACGTATTATATTACAGGGTTATAGTGTATCCTACCACAGGAAATAATTATAGGTCAAATAGGGGGTACACAGCGTGACCCTAAAGTTTACTATGTATGCCTATGCGAAATAAAGTGTTCTGAGAAGCTTAAAATGAGGAAATAAGCGTTCTAAAATGCTTTTAAAATTCAAAGACATTTTTCTATGTTAACTAACGGCACGGTATCGGACCTTAATATTGACCTATAATTTTTAAATTGGACCACCTATTATATTACAGGGTAATAGTGTACCCTACCACAGGAAATAATTATAGGTCATTTAGGGGGTACACTATGTATATTTTAAATAGTGCATTAAAACAAGGAAATACGAAGACACTTTTCTATGTTAACTAACGGCACGGTATCGGACCTTAATATTGACCTATAATTTTTAAATTGTACCACGTATTATATTACAGGGTAATAGTGTACCTTACCACAGGAAATAATTATAGGTCAATTAGGTGGTACACAGCGTGACCCTAAAGTTTACTATGTATGCCTATGCGAAATAGAGTGTTCTGAGAAGCTTAAAATGAAGAAATAAGCGTTCTAAAATGCTTTAAAAATTCAAAGACATCTTTCAATGGTTAACTAACGCAAGGCGCGATATCAGACCTTAATATGGAACCATAATATTTCAATTGGACCAGGTATTATATTACAGGGTAATAGTGTGCCCTACAACAGGAAATAATTATAGGTCAATTAGGGGGTACACTATGTATATTTTAAATAGTGCATTAAAACAAGAAAATACGAAGACACTTTTCTATGTTAACTAACGGCACGGTATCGGACCTTAATATTGACCTATAATTTTTAAATTGGACCACGTATTATATTACAGGGTTATAGTGTACCCTACCACAGGAAATAATTATAGGTCAATTAGGGGGTACACAGAGTGACCCTAAAGTTTAGTATGTATGCCTATGCGAAATAAAGAGTTCTGAGAAGCTTAAAATGAGGAAATAAGCGTTCTAAAATGCTTTAAAAATTCAAAGACATTTTTCTATGTTAACTAACGGCACGGTATCGGACCTTAATATTGACCTATAATTTTTAAATTGGACCACGTATTATATTACAGGGTAATAGTGTACCATACCACATGAAATAATTATAGGTCATTTAGGGGGTACACAACGTGACCCTAAATTTTACTATGTATGCCTATGCGAAATAGAGTGTTCTGAGATGCTTAAAATGAAAAAATAAGCGTTCTAAAATGCTTTAAAAATTCAAAGACATCTTTCAATGGTTAACTAACGCAAGGCGCAATATCAGACCTTAATATTGACCCATAATATTTAAATTGGACCAGGTATTATATTACAGGGTAAAAGTGTACCCTACCACAGGAAATAATTATAGGTCAATTAGGGGGTACACTATGTATATTTTAAATAGTGCATTAAAACAAGAAAATACGAAGACACTTTTCTATGTTAACTAACGGCACGGTATCGGACCTTAATATTGACCTATAATTTTTAAATTGGACCACGTATTATATTACAGGGTTATAGTGTATCCTACCACAGGAAATAATTATAGGTCAAATAGGGGGTACACAGCGTGACCCTAAAGTTTACTATGTATGCCTATGCGAAATAAAGTGTTCTGAGAAGCTTAAAATGAGGAAATAAGCGTTCTAAAATGCTTTTAAAATTCAAAGACATTTTTCTATGTTAACTAACGGCACGGTATCGGACCTTAATATTGACCTATAATTTTTAAATTGGACCACCTATTATATTACAGGGTAATAGTGTACCCTACCACAGGAAATAATTATAGGTCATTTAGGGGGTACACTATGTATATTTTAAATAGTGCATTAAAACAAGGAAATACGAAGACACTTTTCTATGTTAACTAACGGCACGGTATCGGACCTTAATATTGACCTATAATTTTTAAATTGTACCACGTATTATATTACAGGGTAATAGTGTACCTTACCACAGGAAATAATTATAGGTCAATTAGGTGGTACACAGCGTGACCCTAAAGTTTACTATGTATGCCTATGCGAAATAGAGTGTTCTGAGAAGCTTAAAATGAAGAAATAAGCGTTCTAAAATGCTTTAAAAATTCAAAGACATCTTTCAATGGTTAACTAACGCAAGGCGCGATATCAGACCTTAATATGGAACCATAATATTTCAATTGGACCAGGTATTATATTACAGGGTAATAGTGTGCCCTACAACAGGAAATAATTATAGGTCAATTAGGGGGTACACTATGTATATTTTAAATAGTGCATTAAAACAAGAAAATACGAAGACACTTTTCTATGTTAACTAACGGCACGGTATCGGACCTTAATATTGACCTATAATTTTTAAATTGGACCACGTATTATATTACAGGGTTATAGTGTACCCTACCACAGGAAATAATTATAGGTCAATTAGGGGGTACACAGAGTGACCCTAAAGTTTAGTATGTATGCCTATGCGAAATAAAGAGTTCTGAGAAGCTTAAAATGAGGAAATAAGCGTTCTAAAATGCTTTAAAAATTCAAAGACATTTTTCTATGTTAACTAACGGCACGGTATCGGACCTTAATATTGACCTATAATTTTTAAATTGGACCACGTATTATATTACAGGGTAATAGTGTACCATACCACATGAAATAATTATAGGTCATTTAGGGGGTACACAACGTGACCCTAAATTTTACTATGTATGCCTATGCGAAATAGAGTGTTCTGAGATGCTTAAAATGAAAAAATAAGCGTTCTAAAATGCTTTAAAAATTCAAAGACATCTTTCAATGGTTAACTAACGCAAGGCGCAATATCAAACCTTAATATTGACCCATAATATTTAAATTGGACCAGGTTATTATATTACAGGGTAATAGTGTACCCTACCAAAGGAAATAATTATAGGTCAATTAGGGGGTACACAGCGTGACCCTAAATTTTACTATGTATGCCTATGCGAAATAAAGTGTTTTGAGAAGCTTAAAATGAGGAAATAAGCGTTCTAAAATGCTTTAAAAATTCAAAGA
This sequence comes from Parasteatoda tepidariorum, assembly GCF_982258835.1. Lineage (NCBI taxonomy): Eukaryota > Metazoa > Arthropoda > Arachnida > Araneae > Theridiidae > Parasteatoda > Parasteatoda tepidariorum. The sequence goes on along the minus strand of NW_028257384.1, from coordinate 16,974 downwards.
CATTTTTCTATGTTAACTAACGGCACGGTATCGGACCTTAATATTGACCTATAATTTTTAAATTGGACCACGTATTATATTACAAGGTAATAGTGTACCCTACCACAGGAAATAATTATAGGTCATTTAGGGGGTACACAGCGTGACCCTAAATTTTACTATGTATGCCTATGCGAAATAGAGTGTTCTGAGATGCTAAAAATGAAGAAATAAGCGTTCTAAAATGCTTTAAAAATTCAATGACATCTTTCAATGGTTAACTAACGCAAGGCGCAATATCAGACCTTAATATTGACCCATAATATTTAACTTGAGTCAGGTATTATATCACAGGGTTATAGTGAACCCTACCACAGGAAATAATTATAGGTCAATTAGGGGGTACACTATGTATATTTTAAATAGTGCATTAAAACAAGGAAATTCGAGACACTTTTCTATGTTAACTAACGGCACGGTATCGGACCTTAATATTGACCTATAATTTTTAAATTGGACCACGTATTATATTACAGGGTTATAGTGTATCCTACCACAGGAAATAATTATAGGTCAATTAGGGGGTACACAGCGTGACCCTAAAGTTTACTATGTATGCCGATGCGAAATAAAGTGTTCTGAGAAGCTTAAAATGAGGAAATAAGCGTTCTAAAATGCTTTAAAAATTCAAAGACATTTTTCAATGTTAACTAACGGCACGGTATCGGACCTTAATATTTACCTATAATTTTTAAATTGGACCACGTATTATATTACAGGGTAGTAGTGTACCCTACCACAGGAAATAATTATAGGTCATTTAGGGGGTACACAGCGTGACCTTAAATTTTACTATGTATGCTTATGCGAAATAGAGTGTTTTGAGAAGCTTAAAATGAAGAAATAAGCGTTCTAAAATGCTTTAAAAATTCAAAGACATTTTTCAATGGTTAACTAACGCAAGGCGCAATATCAGACCTTAATATTGACCCATAATATTTAAATTGGACCAGGTATTATATTACAGGGTAATAGTGTACCCTACCACAGGAAATAATTATAGGTCAATTAGGGGGTACACTATGTATATTTTAATTAGTGCATTAAAACAAGGAAATACGAAGACACTTTTCTATGTTAACTAACGGCACGGTATCGGACCTTAATATTGACCTATAATTTTTAAATTGGACCACGTATTATATTACATGGTAATAGTGTACCCTACCACAGGAAATAATTATAGGTCAATTAGGGGGTACGCAGTGTGACCCTAAAGTTTACTATGTATGCCTATGCGAAATAAAGTGTTCTGAGAAGCTTAAAATTAGGAAATAAGCGTTCTAAAATGCTTTAAAAATTCAAAGACATCTTTCAATGGTTAAATAACGCTAGGCGCAATATCAGACCTTAATATTGACCCATATTATTTAAATTGGACCAGGTATTATATTACAGGGTAATAGTGTACCCTACCACAGGAAATAATTATAGGTCTATTAGGGGGTACACTATGTATATTTTAAATAGTGCATTAGAACAAGGAAATACGAAGACACTTTTCTATGTTAACTAACGGCACGGTAACGGACCTTAATATTGACCTATAATATTTAAATTGGACCACGTATTATATTATAGGGTAATAGTGTACCCTACCACAAGAAATAATTATAGGTCTATTAGGGGGTACACAGCGTGACCCTAAAGTTTACTATGTATGCCTATGCGAAATAGAGTGTTCTGAGAAGCTTAAAATGAAGAAATAAGCATTCTAAAATGCTTTAAAAATTCAAAGACATCTTTCAATGGTTAACTAACAATAGGCGCAATATCAGACCTTAATATTGACCCATAATATTTAAATTGGACCAGGTATTATATTACAGGGTAATAGTGTACCCTGCCACAGGAAATAATTATAGGTCAATTAGGGGGTACACTATGTATATTTTAAATAGTGCATTAAAACAAGGAAATACGAAGACACTTTTCTATGTTAACTAACAGCACGGTATCGGACCTTAATATTGACCTATAATTTTTAAATTGGACCTCGTATTATATTACAGGGTAATAATGTACCCTACCACAGGAAATAATTATAGGTCAATTAGGGGGTACACAGCGTGACCCTAAAGTTTACTATGTATGCCTATGCGAAATAGAGTGTTCTGAGAAGCTTAAAATGAAGAAATAAGCGTTCTAAAATGCTTTAAAAATTCAAAGACATTTTTCAATGGTTAACTAACGCAAGGCGCGATATCAGACCTTAATAAGGAACCATAATATTTAAATTGGAAAAGGTATTATATTACAGGGTAATAGTTTACCCTACCACAGGAAATAATTATAGGTCAATTAGGGGGTACACTATGTATATTTTAAATAGTGCATTAAAACAAGGAAATACGAAGACACTTTTCTATGTTAACTAACGGCACGGTATCGGACCTTAATATTGACCTATAATTTTTCAATTGGACCACGTATTATATTACAGGGTAATAGTGTGCCCTTACACAGGAAATAATTATAGGTCAATTAGGGGGTACACAGCGTGATCCTAAAGTTTACTATGTATGCCTATGCGAAATAGAGTGTTCTGAGAAGCTTAAAATGAAGAAATAAGTGTTCTAAAATTCTTTAAAAACTCAAAGACATCTTTCAATGGTTAACTAACGCAAGGCGCAATATCAGACCTTAATATTGACCTATAATATTTAAATTGGACCAGGTATTATATTACAGGGTAATAGTGTACCCTACCACAGGAAATAATTATAGGTCAATTAGGGGGTACACTATGTATATTTTAAATAGTGCATTAAAACAAGGAAATACGAAGACACTTTTCTATGTTAACTAACGGCACGGTATCGGACATTAATATTGACCTATAATTTTTAAATTGGACCACGTATTATATTACAGGGTTATAGTGTACCCTACCACAGGAAATAATTATAGGTCAATTAGGGGGTACGCAGAGTGACCCTAAAGTTTACTATGTATGCCTATGCGAAATAAAGTGTTCTGAGAAGCTTAAAATGAGGAAATAAGCGTTCTAAAATGCTTTAAAAATTCAAAGACAATTTTCTATGTTAACTAACGGCACGGTATCGGACCTTAATATTGACCTATAATTTTTAAATTGGACCACGCATTATATTACAAGGTAATAGTGTACCCTACCACAGGAAATAATTATAGGTCATTTAGGTGGTACACAGCGTGACCCTAAATTTTACTATGTATGCCTATGCGAAATAGAGTGTTTTGAGCAGCTTAAAATGAAGAAATAAGCGTTCTAAAATGCTTTAAAAATTCAAAGACATTTTTCAATGGTTAACTAGCGCAAGGCGCAATATCAGACCTTAATATTGACCCATAATATTTAAATTGGACCAGGTATTATATTACAGGGTAATAGTGTACCCTACCACAGGAAATAATTATAGGTCAATTAGGGGGTACACTTATTTTATTATTTTAATTATTTTATTATTTTAATATTGTACTTATTTTAATTAGTGCATTAAAACAAGGAAATACGAAGACACTTTTCTATGTTAACTAACGGCACGGTATCGGACCTTAATATTGACCTATAATTTTTAAATTGGACCACGTATTATATTACATGGTAATAGTGTACCCTACCACAGGAAATAATTATAGGTCAATTAGGGGGAACACAGTGTGACCCTAAAGTTTACTATGTATGCCTATGCGAAATAAAGTGTTCTGGGAAGCTTAAAATTAGGAAATAAGCGTTCTAAAATGCTTTAAAAATTCAAAGACATCTTTCAATGGTTAAATAACGCTAGGCGCAATATCAGACCTTAATATTGACCCATATTATTTAAATTGGACCAGGTATTATATTACAGGGTAATAGTGTACCCTACCACAGGAAATAATTATAGGTCTATTAGGGGGTACACTATGTATATTTTAAATAGTGCATTAGAACAAGGAAATACGAAGACACTTTTCTATGTTAACTAACGGCACGGTAACGGACCTTAATATTGACCTATAATTTTTAAATTGGACCACGTATTATATTATAGGGTAATAGTGTACCATACCACAAGAAATAATTATAGCTCAATTAGGGGGTACACAGCGTGACCCTAAAGTTTACTATGTATGCCTATGCGAAATAGAGTGTTCTGAGAAGCTTAAAATGAAGAAATAAGCGTTCTAAAATGCTTTAAAAATTCAAAGACATCTTTCAATGGTTAAATAACAATAGGCGCAATATCAGACCTTAATATTGACCCATAATATTTAAATTGGACCAGGTATTATATTACAGGGTAATAGTGTACCCTGCCACAGGAAATAATTATAGGTCAATTAGGGGGTACACTATGTATATTTTAAATAGTGCATTAAAACAAGGAAATACGAAGACACTTTTCTATGTTAACTAACAGCACGGTATCGGACCTTAATATTGACCTATAATTTTTAAATTTGACCTCGTATTATATTACAGGGTAATAGTGTACCCTACCACAGGAAATAATTATAGGTCAATTAGGGGGTACACAGCGTGTCCCTAAAGTTTACTATGTATGCCTATGCGAAATAGAGTGTTCTGAGAAGCTTAAAATGAAGAAATAAGCGTTCTAAAATGCTTTAAAAATTCAAAGACATCTTTCAATGGTTAACTAACGCAAGGCGCGATATCAGACCTTAATAAGGAACCATAATATATAAATTGGACCAGGTATTATATTACAGGGTAATAGTGTGCCCTACCTCAGGAAATAATTATAGGTCAATTAGGGGGTACACTATGTATATTTTAAATAGTGCATTGAAACAAGGAAATACGAAGACACTTTTCTATGTTAACTAACGGCACGGTATCGGACCTTAATATTGACCTATAATTTTTCAATTGGACCACGTATTATATTACAGGGTAATAGTGTGCCCTTCCACAGGAAATAATTATAGGTCAATTAGGGGGTACACAGCGTGACCCTAAAGTTTACTATGTATGCCTATGCGAAATAGAGTGTTCTGAGAAGCTTAAAATGAAGAAATAAGTGTTCTAAAATGCTTTAAAAACTCAAAGACATCTTTCAATGGTTAACTAACGCAAGGCGCAATATCAGACCTTAATATTGACCCATAGTATTTAAATTGGACCAGGCATTATATTACAGGGTAATAGTGTACCCTACCCTAGGAAATAATTATAGGTCAATTAGGGGGTACACTATGTATATTTTAAATAGTGCGTTAAAACAAGGAAATACGAAGACACTTTTCTATGTTAACTAACGACACGGTATCGGACCTTAATATTGACCTATAATTTTTAAAATGGACCACGTATTATATCACAGGGTAATAGTGTACCCTACCACAGGAAATAATTATAGGTCAATTAGGGGGTACACAGCGTGACCCTAAAGTTTACTATGTATGCCTATGCGAAATAAAGTGTTCTGAGAAGCTTAAAATGAAGAAATTAGCGTTCTAAAATGCTTTAAAAATTCAAAGACATCTTTCAATGGTTAACTAACGCAAGGCGCGACCTTAATATGGAACCATAATATTTAAATTGGACCAGGTATTATATTACAGGGTAATAGTGTACCCTACCACAGGAATTAAATATAGGTCAATTAGGGGGTACACTATGTATATTTTAAATAGTGCATTAAAAGAAGGAAATTCGAAGACTCTTTTCTATGTTAACTAACGGCGCGGTATCGGACCTTAATATTGACCTAAAATTTTTAAATTGGACCACGTATTATATTACAGGGTGATAGTGTACCCTAAAACAGAAATTAATTATAGGTCAATTAGGGGGTACACAGCGGGACCCTAAAGTTTACTATGTATGCCTATGCGAAATAAAGTGTTCTCAGAAGCTTAAAATGAAGAAATAAGCGTTCTAAAATGCTTTAAAAATTCAAAGACATCTTTCAATGGTTAACTAACGCAAGGCGCAATATCAGACCTTAATATTGACCCATAGTATTTAAATTGGACCAGGCATTATATTACAGGGTAATAGTGTACCCTACCCTAGGAAATAATTATAGGTCAATTAGGGGGTACACTATGTATATTTTAAATAGTGCGTTAAAACAAGGAAATACGAAGACACTTTTCTATGTTAACTAACGACACGGTATCGGACCTTAATATTGACCTATAATTTTTAAAATGGACCACGTATTATATCACAGGGAAATAGTGTACCCTACCACAGGAAATAATTATAGGTCAATTAGGGGGTACACAGCGTGACCCTAAAGTTTACTATGTATGCCTATGCGAAATAAAGTGTTCTGAGAAGCTTAAAATGAAGAAATTAGCGTTCTAAAATGCTTTAAAAATTCAAAGACATTTTTCAATGTTAACTAAGGGCACGGTATCGGACCTTAATATTGACCTATAATTTTTAAATTGGACCACGTATTATATTACAGGGTAATAGTGTACCCTACCACAGGAAATAATTATAGGTCATTTAGGGGGTACACAGCGTGACCCTAAAGTTTACTATGTATGCCTATGCGAAATAGAGTGTTCTGAGAAGCTTAAAATTAAGAAATAAGCGTTCTAAAATGCTTTAAAAATTCAAAGTCATCTTTCAATTATTAACTAACGCAAGGCTCAATATCAGACCTTAATATTGACCCATAATATTTAAATTGGACCAGGTATTATATTACAAGGTAATAGTGTACCCTACCACAGGAAATAATTATAGGTCAATTAGGGGGTACACTATGTATATTTTAAATAGTGCATTAAAACAAGGAAATTCGAAGACACTTTTCTATGTTAACTAACGGCACGGTATCGGACCTTAATATTGACCTATAATTTTTAAATTGGACCTCGTATTATATTACAGGGTAATAGTGTACCCTACCACAGGAAATAAGTATAGGTCAATTAGGGGGTACACAGCGTGACCCTAAAGTTTACTATGTATGCCTATGCGAAATATAGTGTTCTGAGAAGCTTAAAATGAAAAAATAAGCGTTCTAAAATGCTTTAAAAATTCAAAGACATCTTTCAATGGTTAACTAACGCAAGGCGCGATATCAGACCTTAATAAGGAACCATAATATTTAAATTGGACCAGGTATTATATTACAGGGTAATAGTGTATCCTACCACAGGAAATAATTATAGGTCAATTAGGGGGTACACTATGTATATTTTAAATAGTGCATTAAAACAAGGAAATACGAAGACACTTTTCTATGTTAACTAACGGCACGGTATCGGACCTTAATATTGACCTATAATTTTTCAATTGGACCACGTATTATATTACAGGGTAATAGTGTGCCCTTCCACAAGAAATAATTATAGGTCAATTAGGGGGTACACAGCGTGACCCTAAAGTTTACTATGTATGCCTATGCGAAATAGAGTGTTCTGAGAAGCTTAAAATTAAGAAATAAGCGTTCTAAAATGCTTTAAAAACTCAAAGACATCTTTCAATGGTTAACTAACGCAAGGCGCGATATCAGACCTTAATATGGAAACATAATATTTAAATTGGACCAGGTATTATATTACAGGGTAATAGTGTACCCTACCACAGGAAATAATTATAGGTCAATTAGGGGGTACACTATGTATATTTTAAATAGTGCATTAAAACAAGGAAATACGAAGACACTTTTCTATGTTAACTAACGGCACGGTATCGGACCTTAATATTGACCTATAATTTTTAAATTGGACCACGTATTATATTACAGGGTTATAGTGTACCCTACCACAGGAAATAATTATAGGTCAATTAGGGGGTACACAGCGTGACCCTAAAGTTTACTATGTATGCCTATGCGAAATAGAGTGTTCTGAGAAGCTTAAAATGAAGAAATAAGCGTTCTAAAATGCTTTAAAAATTCAAAGACATCTTTCAAAGGTTAACTAACGCAAGGCGCGATATCAGACCTTAATAAGGAACCATAATATTTAAATTGGACCAGGTATTATATTACAGGGTAATAGTGTACCCTACCACAGGAAATAATTATAGGTCAATTAGGGGGTACACTATGTATATTTTAAATAGTGCATTAAAACAAGGAAATACGAAGACACTTTTCTATGTTAACTAACGGCACGGTATCGGACCTTAATATTGACCTATAATTTTTCAATTGGACCACGTATTATATTACAGGGTAATAGTGTGCCCTTCCACAGGAAATAATTATAGGTCAATTAGGGGGTACACAGCGTGACCCTAAAGTTTACTATGTATGCCTATGCGAAATAGAGTGTTCTGAGAAGCTTAAAATGAAGAAATAAGTGTTCTAAAATGCTTTAAAAACTCAAAGACATCTTTCAATGGTTAACTAACGCAAGGCGCGATATCAGACCTTAATATGGAACCATAATATTTAAATTGGACCAGGTATTATATTACAGGGTAATAGTGTACCCTACCACAGGAATTAAATATAGGTCAATTAGGGGGTACACTATATATATTTTAAATAGTGCATTAAAACAAGGAAATTCGAAGACTCTTTTCTATGTTAACTAACGGCGCGGTATCGGACCTTAATATTGACCTAAAATTTTTAAATTGGACCACGTATTATATTACAGGGTGATAGTGTACCCTAAAACAGAAATTAATTATAGGTCAATTAGGGGGTACACAGCGGGACCCTAAAGTTTACTATGTATGCCTATGCGAAATAAAGTGTTCTCAGAAGCTTAAAATGAAGAAATAAGCGTTCTAAAATGCTTTAAAAATTCAAAGACATCTTTCAATGGTTAACTAACGCAAGGCACAATATCAGACCTTAATATTGACCCATAGTATTTAAATTGGACCAGGCATTATATTACAGGGTAATAGTGTACCCTACCCTAGGAAATAATTATAGGTCAATTAGGGGGTACACTATGTATATTTTAAATAGTGCGTTAAAACAAGGAAATACGAAGACACTTTTCTATGTTAACTAACGGCACGGTATCGGACCTTAATATTGACCTATAATTTTTAAAATGGACCACGTATTATATCACAGGGTAATAGTGTACCCTACCACAGGAAATAATTATAGGTCAATTAGGGGGTACACAGCGTGACCCTAAAGTTTACTATGTATGCCTATGCGAAATAAAGTGTTCTGAGAAGCTTAAAATGAAGAAATTAGCGTTCTAAAATGCTTTAAAAATTCAAAGACATCTTTCAATGGTTAACTAACGCAAGGCGCAATATCAAACCTTAATATTGACCCATAATATTTAAATTGAACCAGGTATTGTATTACAGGGTAATAGTGTACCCTACCACAGGAAATAATTATAGGTCAATTAGGGGGTACACTATGTATATTTTAAATAGTGCATTAAAACAAGGAAATACAAAGACATTTTTCAATGTTTACTAACGGCACGGTATCGGAACTTAATATTGACCTATAATTTTTAAATTGGACCACGTATTATATTACAGGGTAATAGTGTACCCTACCACATGAAATAATTATAGGTCATTTAGGGGGTACACAGCGTGACCTTAAATTTTACTATGTATGCCTATGCGAAATAGAGTGTTCTGAGAAGCTTAAAATGAAGAAATAAGCGTTCTAAAATGCTTTAAAAATTCAAAGACATCTTTCAATGGTTAACTAACGCAAGGCGCAATATCAGACCTTAATATTGACCCATAATATTTAAATTGGACCAGGTATTATATTACAGGGTAATAGTGTACCCTACCAAAGGAAATAATTATAGGTCATTTAGGGGGTACACAGCGTGACCCTAAAGTTTACTATGTATGCCTATGCGAAATAAAGTGTTCTGAGAAGCTTAAAATGAGGAAATAAGCGTTCTAAAATGCTTTAAAAATTCAAAGACATTTTTCTATGTTAACTAACGGCACGGTATCGGACCTTAATATTGACCTATAATTTTTAAATTGGACCACCTATTATATTACAGGGTAATAGTGTACCCTACAACAGGAAATAATTATAGGTCAATTAGGGGGTACACTATGTATATTTTAAATAGTGCATTAAAACAAGAAAATACGAAGAAACTTTTCTATGTTAACTAACGGCACGGTATCGGACCTTAATATTGACCTATAATTTTTATATTGGACCACGTATTGTATTACAGGGTTATAGTGTATCCTACCACAGGAAATAATTATAGGTCAAATAGGGGGTACACAGCGTGACCCTAAAGTTTACTATGTATGCCTATGCGAAATAAAGTGTTCTGAGAAGCTTAAAATGAGGAAATAAGCGTTCTAAAATCCTTTAAAAATTCAAAGACATTTTTCAATGTTAACTAACGGCACGGTATCGGACCTTAATACAGACCTATAATTTTTAAATTGGACAACGTATTATATTACAGGGTTATAGTGTACCCTACTACAGGAAATAATTATAGGTCAATTAGGGGGTACACAGAGTGACCTTAAAGTTTACTATGTATGCCTATGCGAAATAGAGTGTTCTGAGATGCTTAAAATGAAGAAATAAGCGTTCTAAAATGCTTTAAAAATTCAAAGACATCTTTCAATTGTTAACTAACGCAAGGTGCAATATCAGACCTTAATATTGACCCATAATATTTAAATTGGACCAGGTATTATATTACAGGGTAATAGTGTACCCTACCACAGGAAAGAATTATAGGTCAGTTAGGGGGTACACTATGTATATTTTAAAAAGTGCATTAAAACAAGGAAATACGAAGACACTTTTCTATGTTAACTAACGGCACGGTATCGGACCTTAATATTGACCTATAATTTTTAAATTGGACCACGTATTATATTACAGGGTTATAGTGTACCCTACATCAGGAAATAATTATAGGTCAATTAGGGGGTACACAGAGTGACCCTAAAGTTTACTATGTATGCCTATGCGAAATAAAGTGTTCTGAGAAGCTTAAAATGAGGAAATAAGCGATCTAAAATGCTTTAAAAATTTAAAGACATTTTTCTATGTTAACTAACGGCACGGTATCGGACCTTAATATTGACCTATAATTTTTAAATTGGACCACGTATTATATTACAGGGTAATAGTGTACCCTACCACAGGAAATAATTATAGGTCATTTAGGGGGTACACTATGTATATTTTAAATAGTGCATTAAAACAAGGAAATACGAAGACACTTTTCTATGTTAACTAACGGCACGGTATCGGACCTTAATATTGACCTATAATTTTTAAATTGGACCACGTATTATATTACAGGGTTATAGTGTACCCTACCACAGGAAATAATTATAGGTCAATTAGGGGGTACACAGAGTGACCCTAATGTTTAGTATGTATGCCTATGCGAAATAAAGAGTTCTGAGAAGCTTAAAATGAGGAAATAAGCGTTCTAAAATGCTTTAAAAATTCAAAGACATTTTTCTATGTTAACTAACGACACGGTATCGGACCTTAATATTGACCTATAATTTTTAAATTGGACCACGTATTATATTACAGGGTAATAGTGTACCATACCACAGGAAATAATTATAGGTCATTTAGGGGGTACACAGCGTGACCCTAAATTTTACTATGTATGCCTATGCGAAATAGAGTGTTCTGAGATGCTTAAAATGAAGAAATAAGCGTTCTAAAATGCTTTAAAAATTCAAAGACATCTTTCAATGGTTAACTAACGCAAGGCGCAATATCAGACCTTAATATTGACCCATAATATTTAAATTGGACCAGGTATTATATTACAGGGTAATAGTGTACCCTACCACATGAAATAATTATAGGTCAATTAGGGGGTACACTATGTATATTTTAAATAGTGCATTAAAACAAGGAAATACGAAGACACTTTTCTATGTTAACTAACGGCACGGTATCGGACCTTAATATTGGCCTATAATTTTTAAATTGGACCACCTATTATATTACAGGGTAATAGTGTACCCTACAACAGGAAATATTTATAGGTCAATTAGGGGGTACACTATGTATATTTTAAATAGTGCATTAAAACAAGAAAATACGAAGACACTTTTCTATGTTAACTAACGGCACGGTATTGGACCTTAATATTGACCTATAATTTTTAAATTGGACCACGTATTATATTACAGGGTTATAGTGTACCCTACCACAGGAAATAATTATAGGTCAATTAGGGGGTACACAGAGTGACCTTAAAGTTTACTATGTATGCCTATGCGAAATAGAGTGTTCTGAGATGCTTAAAATGAAGAAATAAGCGTTCTAAAATGCTTTAAAAATTCAAAGACATCTTTCAATGGTTAACTAACGCAAGGCGCAATATCAGACCTTAATATTGACCCATAATATTTAAATTGGACCAGGTATTATATTACAGGGTAATAGTGTACCCTACCACAGGAAATAATTATAGGTCAATTAGGGGGTACACTATGTATATTTTAAATAGTGCATTAAAACAAGGAAATACGAAGACACTTTTCTATGTTAACTAACGGCACGGTATCGGACCTTAATATTGACCTATAATTTTTAAATTGTACCACGTATTATATTACAGGGTAATAGTGTACCTTACCACAGGAAATAATTATAGGTCAATTAGGTGGTACACAGCGTGACCCTAAAGTTTACTATGTATGCCTATGCGAAATAGAGTGTTCTGAGAAGCTTAAAATGAAGAAATAAGCGTTCTAAAATGCTTTAAAAATTCAAAGACATCTTTCAATGGTTAACTAGCGGAAAACGCAATATCAGACCTTAATATTGACCCATAATATTTAAATTGGACAAGGTATTATATTACAGGGTAATAGTGTACCCTACCACAGGAAATAATTATAGGTCAATTAAGGGGTACACTATGTATATTTTAAATAGTGCATTAAAACAAGGAAATACGAAGACACTTTTCTATGTTAACTAACGGCACGGTATCGGACCTTAATATTGACCTATAATTTTTAAATTGGACCACGTATTATATTATAGGGTAATAGTGTACCCTACCACAGGAAATAATTATAGGTCAATTAGAGGGTACACAGCGTGACCCTGAAGTTTACTATGTATGCCTATGCGAAATAGAGTGTTCTGAGAAGCTTAAAATGAAGAAATAAGCGTTCTAAAATGCTTTAAAAATTCAAAGACATCTTTCAATGGTTAACTAACGCAAGGCGCGATATCAGACCTTAATATGGAACCATAATATTTCAATTGGACCAGGTATTATATTACAGGGTAATAGTGTACCCTACAACAGGAAATAATTATAGGTCAATTAGGGGGTACACTATGTATGTTTTAAATAGTGCATTAAAACAAGAAAATACGAAGACACTTTTCTATGTTAACTAACGGCACGGTATTGCACCTTAATATTGACCTATAATTTTTAAATTGGACCACGTATTATATTACAGGGTTATAGTGTACCCTACCACAGGAAATAATTATAGGTCAATTAGGGGGTACACAGAGTGACCCTAAAGTTTACTATGTATGCCTATGCGAAATAAAGTGTTCTGAGAAGCTTAAAATGAGGAAATAAGCGTTCTAAAATGCTTTAAAAATTCAAAGACATTTTTCTATGTTAACTAACGGCACGGTATCGGACCTTAATATTGACCTATAATTTTTAAATTGGACCACGTATTATATTAGAGGGTAATAGTGTACCCTACCACAGGAAATAATTATAGGTCATTTAGGGGGTACACAGCGTGACCCTAAATTTTACTATGTATGCCTATGCGAAATAGAGTGTTCTGAGAAGCTTAAAATGAAGAAATAAGCGTTCTAAAATGCTTTAAAAATTCAAAGACATCTTTCAATGGTTAACTAACGCAAGGCGCAATATCAAACCTTAATATTGACCCATAATATTTAAATTGGACAACGTATTATATTACAGGGTTATAGTGTACCCTACCACAGGAAATAATTATAGGTCAATTAGGGGGTACACAGAGTGACCCTAAAGTTTAGTATGTATGCCTATGCGAAATAAAGAGTTCTGAGAAGCTTAAAATGAGGAAATAAGCGTTCTAAAATGCTTTAAAAATTCAAAGACATTTTTCTATGTTAACTAACGGCACGGTATCGGACCTTAATATTGACCTATAATTTTTAAATTGGACAACGTATTATATTACAGGGTTATAGTGTACCCTACTACAGGAAATAATTATAGGTCAATTAGGGGGTACACAGAGTGACCTTAAAGTTTACTATGTATGCCTATGCGAAATAGAGTGTTCTGAGATGCTTAAAATGAAGAAATAAGCGTTCTAAAATGCTTTAAAAATTCAAAGACATCTTTCAATTGTTAACTAACGCAAGGTGCAATATCAGACCTTAATATTGACCCATAATATTTAAATTGGACCAGGTATTATATTACAGGGTAATAGTGTACCCTACCACAGGAAAGAATTATAGGTCAGTTAGGGGGTACACTATGTATATTTTAAAAAGTGCATTAAAACAAGGAAATACGAAGACACTTTTCTATGTTAACTAACGGCACGGTATCGGACCTTAATATTGACCTATAATTTTTAAATTGGACCACGTATTATATTACAGGGTTATAGTGTACCCTACATCAGGAAATAATTATAGGTCAATTAGGGGGTACACAGAGTGACCCTAAAGTTTACTATGTATGCCTATGCGAAATAAAGTGTTCTGAGAAGCTTAAAATGAGGAAATAAGCGATCTAAAATGCTTTAAAAATTTAAAGACATTTTTCTATGTTAACTAACGGCACGGTATCGGACCTTAATATTGACCTATAATTTTTAAATTGGACCACGTATTATATTACAGGGTAATAGTGTACCCTACCACAGGAAATAATTATAGGTCATTTAGGGGGTACACTATGTATATTTTAAATAGTGCATTAAAACAAGGAAATACGAAGACACTTTTCTATGTTAACTAACGGCACGGTATCGGACCTTAATATTGACCTATAATTTTTAAATTGGACCACGTATTATATTACAGGGTTATAGTGTACCCTACCACAGGAAATAATTATAGGTCAATTAGGGGGTACACAGAGTGACCCTAATGTTTAGTATGTATGCCTATGCGAAATAAAGAGTTCTGAGAAGCTTAAAATGAGGAAATAAGCGTTCTAAAATGCTTTAAAAATTCAAAGACATTTTTCTATGTTAACTAACGACACGGTATCGGACCTTAATATTGACCTATAATTTTTAAATTGGACCACGTATTATATTACAGGGTAATAGTGTACCATACCACAGGAAATAATTATAGGTCATTTAGGGGGTACACAGCGTGACCCTAAATTTTACTATGTATGCCTATGCGAAATAGAGTGTTCTGAGATGCTTAAAATGAAGAAATAAGCGTTCTAAAATGCTTTAAAAATTCAAAGACATCTTTCAATGGTTAACTAACGCAAGGCGCAATATCAGACCTTAATATTGACCCATAATATTTAAATTGGACCAGGTATTATATTACAGGGTAATAGTGTACCCTACCACATGAAATAATTATAGGTCAATTAGGGGGTACACTATGTATATTTTAAATAGTGCATTAAAACAAGGAAATACGAAGACACTTTTCTATGTTAACTAACGGCACGGTATCGGACCTTAATATTGGCCTATAATTTTTAAATTGGACCACCTATTATATTACAGGGTAATAGTGTACCCTACAACAGGAAATATTTATAGGTCAATTAGGGGGTACACTATGTATATTTTAAATAGTGCATTAAAACAAGAAAATACGAAGACACTTTTCTATGTTAACTAACGGCACGGTATTGGACCTTAATATTGACCTATAATTTTTAAATTGGACCACGTATTATATTACAGGGTTATAGTGTACCCTACCACAGGAAATAATTATAGGTCAATTAGGGGGTACACAGAGTGACCTTAAAGTTTACTATGTATGCCTATGCGAAATAGAGTGTTCTGAGATGCTTAAAATGAAGAAATAAGCGTTCTAAAATGCTTTAAAAATTCAAAGACATCTTTCAATGGTTAACTAACGCAAGGCGCAATATCAGACCTTAATATTGACCCATAATATTTAAATTGGACCAGGTATTATATTACAGGGTAATAGTGTACCCTACCACAGGAAATAATTATAGGTCAATTAGGGGGTACACTATGTATATTTTAAATAGTGCATTAAAACAAGGAAATACGAAGACACTTTTCTATGTTAACTAACGGCACGGTATCGGACCTTAATATTGACCTATAATTTTTAAATTGTACCACGTATTATATTACAGGGTAATAGTGTACCTTACCACAGGAAATAATTATAGGTCAATTAGGTGGTACACAGCGTGACCCTAAAGTTTACTATGTATGCCTATGCGAAATAGAGTGTTCTGAGAAGCTTAAAATGAAGAAATAAGCGTTCTAAAATGCTTTAAAAATTCAAAGACATCTTTCAATGGTTAACTAGCGGAAAACGCAATATCAGACCTTAATATTGACCCATAATATTTAAATTGGACAAGGTATTATATTACAGGGTAATAGTGTACCCTACCACAGGAAATAATTATAGGTCAATTAAGGGGTACACTATGTATATTTTAAATAGTGCATTAAAACAAGGAAATACGAAGACACTTTTCTATGTTAACTAACGGCACGGTATCGGACCTTAATATTGACCTATAATTTTTAAATTGGACCACGTATTATATTATAGGGTAATAGTGTACCCTACCACAGGAAATAATTATAGGTCAATTAGAGGGTACACAGCGTGACCCTGAAGTTTACTATGTATGCCTATGCGAAATAGAGTGTTCTGAGAAGCTTAAAATGAAGAAATAAGCGTTCTAAAATGCTTTAAAAATTCAAAGACATCTTTCAATGGTTAACTAACGCAAGGCGCGATATCAGACCTTAATATGGAACCATAATATTTCAATTGGACCAGGTATTATATTACAGGGTAATAGTGTACCCTACAACAGGAAATA